>NC_134403.1:98084099-98173838 GCF_038048845.1 Mixophyes fleayi | reverse complement strand
GCCCCGAACCGCCACAACCCCCCCCCCCCCCCGCGCAAAATAACAAAAGGAAAAAAAAGTAAGTTTAAAAAAAATAAATAAAAAAAACCCAAAAAAAACTAAAACCTGAACAGTGAGAGCCCGGGCCGGGCCCCCTGGCATGCCCGGGCCCGGGTAATTAGTACCCGCTCCCCCCCCCTCTCGGCGGCCCTGCCCACTTCCAAACTAAACCTTAATCTTTGTTCTGTTCCCAGAGTAATTTAATCCTAGTATTCAGTTAACACACCTAATCACTTTCTCCCCACTATGCCTGCACCTTATAACCTGTGTTCTATGGAATTCTCACTCACTGCAGGTTAAGATACAACGTGCAAAATGTCCAATGCATAGGGAAAAGTCAAATTTCCTAGTTTTAGCAGAAAAACAAGTTATGCAATATTACTAATGAGACACAGGGTTATATCTTAGGGTCCAACTGTTGCGCAAGATGGAGTCAACAGGATGGGAACCAAGGTTAGTTTGGCTAAAATAAGGTTAGAATGACCTTTAAAAAGCCCATGTCCAAAGAAATGTCTTCCTTGTAAGTTGGTGTTATGATGTATTGTCTGTCTTATCGGACGCCAGGAGGGTTTGGTTTTGGCGAGTGATAATTGATGACATGTAATGTTTTTGGCACAAGTGACCATTTTACCCTATAAAGATACGAGCACTAAGTTTATCTAATCAGAATTGGCTATCATATTGACTTTGAGATACACTGAACGTACCTGATCCATTCAGTTCATTATATTTCATTATTAATCAATAAAAAAACCTATTATTGGAAGAAAACTTGTTCATCCATTTATTACCTATAAGATTACTTACACACAATGTACCTCAAATGGCTCATATGTGCTTAGACGCCTCCAAAGCTCATAGCTTTGTCAAGCAAAACTTTCCTTTCCCACTGTCTGTTTACACCAACAGTCTCTGCTCTTCCTGCATTTCCTCCTGTACAGCAGCCTACACACAGAAATGTTATCACTATAGACCAGCAAATTTCTTTCTGACGCTCTTCAATTTTTTCTCTCCATTTCTTCGTCTTCTTCCTTTCCTGCTTCTCATCTTGCCGCTACAATACCACTCAGACATAGCCATCTGTGCTCTGGATATAATAGCCCCTATTACTGATGTCCATCCAAGTCACACTGAATAGCAACCATGGCATACTAATCACAAGCTAAAAAAGTTTTCATGGCTTGTGGAATGAGGTTGGATGAAAACAGTTCTAAAGAGGACTTTATTACATTACAAATGTGTCTTACAAGAGTTTAGAGATGTTCTTTCATCTCCAAAACTGGCCTAATTCTCCTCTCTCCAATCCAAAGAATTTTTCAATACTTTCAACCACTTTCTCTGTCCCTCTCCTCCACCCTGCCCCCTCCTGCAACATGCCTGTGGACTTTGCCACCTACTTCAAAAGAAAAAAAAAAATTAAAAATTAGTTACAACATTATTTGCCCAGTCCTCTTCCTTCCTTACACCCACTTTTACCCCTGTAAAAGAATACTGGGCTTCATTTAGAGCTACACATAAAAAATAATAATTTTGAATTGCAAATATCTAAAGAGCAAATGTGCGTCCATTATCAACATGATGCATCCATATTTATAAGTTGGGAAATTCCCATGCCTTGACCTCTGAGGGTGGGGATTTCCCAGCTTATAAATAAGAATGCAGTACCAGCTTATTGCTCATTTTCAGCACAGCTCAGCTCTTGTCAGAGCAATCTGTTTGTCGTTCGTGAGTGTTTTTTTATTTCATTTCCACCTGCTTTAAATATGCGCTCATCACACCAATTCTAAAAAAAAACATCTCTCTCTCTCCAAATACCACCCTATTTTTCTCCTCCGCTTTGTTACTTGAGCAATTAGTGTAAAAACGCCTGTCTCACTTTCTTCTCCTCTCACTCCATTCTCGAATCTCTTCAATCAGTCTTCCATTCCCAACATTCCACTGAAACTGCTCTCACAAAAGTGATCGATGATCTACTTAGCTGCAAAGCCTAAGTGTCATTTTCTCCACACTCATTCTCCTGGACCTCTCTGCACTCTGTGAATCGCCTACACACCTTTCACGCCATTAACCTTCATGACACAGATCTTTTCTGATTTACTTCCTACCTATCGATCGGCTCCTTTAGTGTTTCTACCTTTGGTACATCCACCCCTCCACTCCCACCATCTGTTGGGGTGCCAGAAGGCTCTGTTCTTGGTCCTTTAGTTTATTCATTGTACACCTCTTCTCTTGGGGCACTAATTCACTCTTTCAGCCTCCAGTACCATTTATACGCAGATGACACCCAAATCTATATCTCTTCTCCTCTGAACATTCCCCCTTCTGTACTATCTTGTGTTATCAACTGTCTTCAGTTATCTCCACATGGATGTCCCAACGCTACCTAAACCTCAACATATCTAAAACATATCTAAACATATCTAAAACAGAGCTTATTATCTTCCCTTGTACCAGAATCACCACCTCCCCTCAAATTTCCCTCACTGTTAAAAACACCACAAATTCCTCAGTCTGCCAAGCCCGCTGCCTTTGTGTCACAGTTGACTCTGCCCTCTGCTTTATTCCTCACATTCAGACCCCCAGTCCTGTCGAGCCCACCTTAAAAACATTACCAGAATACAAGGGTGCAATGTCTTACTCAACATGCTACCAAAACTATTATCCATTCTCTCATCATCTTACGTCGTGTCTACTGCAACCTCCTGCTATCTGGCATTCCCTACACCAATATATTCACACTTCAATCGATCCTAAATGCTGCTGCAAGACTGACCTTCCTCTCTTATGGCTCCACATCTGCTGCACCACTTTGCATATTCCTACACTGGCTTTTTATGTCATCCAGAATCCAATTAAAATTACTCTTATCTATAAAGCCCTCAACACCACCATCCCTTCATACATCTCAAATCTCATATCAAAATACTCTACCTCCCGCCCTCTTAGATCTACCTCTGACCTGCACCTTGTCTCGTCTCTGGTAACCACCTCTCACTCGCACCTACATGACTTCTCCCGTGCTGCTCCCCACTTATGGAATTCCCTACCACGCTCAATCAAGCTTTCCCACGGCCTTCAAATCATTAGATGTTCTCTAAAAACCCATCTCTTTTTTAAAGCTTACCTTATTCCTGATGATACTATTCACACTAATGCATCCTCACAGCTGTCCCAATCTCCACTCTGAACCACATTTGCTCCTCCTATTTCAGCTGTGCACTATTTCACTTAGAATGTAAGCTCTCTAATGAGCAGGGTCCTCCATACCATTTGTTTTCATGTCTGCATTTATTTTGTCTGCTTGGTATGTCATTGTTTTATATATGTCCTATTTTTCCAATTGTATGGTGCTGCAGAACATTGTGGCGCCTTACAAATCTGCGATAATCAGGGGCGGACTGGCTATCTGGCACTTCTGGCATTTGCCAGAAGGGCAGATGGCTAGATGGGCCGGTCCGACGACTCCCAGCTGCTATCGGTCCGGCTCCCGGCTCCCCCTTGTTCTGGCTCCCGGTGCCGGCAATCCCTGTGCTCCTGGCGCTTCCCTGCGCTCCCGATGGGACATCATGACGCAGACATCATGACGTCACGTGCAGCAGCATAGGAGCGCGGTCTGGCTTCTGGAGGCGCCGAGTGAATGCTGGCAGCGTAAGAAAATACAAGGTAAGCAAATACCTGCAGGGGGGGGGGAGAATAAGTAAAAATTACTGCAGGAGGTGCAATGGCTGTAGGAGGGGGAGAATAAGTAAAAATGACTGAGGAGAAAGGGGAGGGAGTAAGGAAATACCGTCAGGGGGGATTAATTCAAAATGACTGAGGGGGGGGCAATACCTGCAGGGGGGAGTAAGTAAACATAACTGCAGGGGGGGCAAGAAAATACCTGCAGGGGGGAGTAGGAAAAATTACTGAGGGAGGGGCAATGGCTGTAGTAGGGGAGGTAAGGAAATACCTGCATGGGGGTGTTGGAGGGGGTAGTGAAAATATCTGCAGAGGGGAGTAAGGAAAATGGCTACAGGGGGGCGGGGGGGGGGCAATGGCTGTAAGGGGGATGGGCAATGGCTGCCAGGGGGGTAATGAAATGGATTTTTGTACTATTAATCAAGAATATATATATATATATACATATATATATATATATATATATATATATATATATTCAATTATGTACATTTTGATATACTTTACTCCCTACAGCGCTGTTTTTCTTGGGTTTAGATGTGTGGTTTAGTTAGAAGAAGAGCAATAGTGCCTTTTAACAGCTACAGCGGGAAGTATACACTCTTTTGGAAGTACTCAATTTATTTTTGTGTATAGTGAGTTTATTAAATTATTATTTTAATATTTTTTTACGTTGGTTTACTCTTTTATTAGCACTGGAGATTATTCGTGCAGGGATAATGAAATATCTTAGGAGGTATTTAAGAAATAGAGCAGCTTTGGGGGGCATGATCTCTTTATTGTGTGGGGGCGGGCTACATGGATGCTCTCTGTGGCCTTAGCAATCACTGGAATACCAAATACTTGTGAGATGGGGCTGGTAGAGGTTAATAATTTATGCTTTTATAAATATGTATGTAAATGGAATAGTTTTTTTTGGACAAAATGGAGTGTTTTGTTTCAACTAAAGGGCCTAATCATTCAGGGTTTGTTAACATTTTTCATTATAATCCAATATGATACAATTTTCAATACAGAACTCCAGCTTTCCAAAGTCCATCGAAAAGACAACAAAGCTGCAAGAACAAGCAAGAGAGAAGAGCAAGAACAGGTAAGAGACAACGGCACAATCTGTCTAAACTAGTGTTAGTGTATTCGCCTAGGGCGGGCAGAACCCTTAATCACCCTTAACCCTTTTTTTGCCTTATTCTCCCTAATGACTCAAACCCTATATGTTTAATTTTTGCTGAGATCCATTCCATTCACGTATTCTGCCTTGGTGAATTTAATCAAATTTATTTATTTGCACCAGTTTTATGTCAGCGCTGTATTTTTTCATTTTTCTATCTTGAGTTGGGACATACAGCACGGTCCTCTATTACAGATGCAACTTAATTTTCCAACTGGTAAGAAGTAAGCTCAGTGGCAGAATTTGCTCTTTCGTTATATTTAATAGACTCATAAACAAACAGTAAATGTAAAATGTAACTTTCATTAGGTATATTTAACATACCCTGAAATTACCTTAAAGCATTAAAATGATCCAAAGTGACTTATTTGGAAATGGCTTAAACAATATGTAAGGATACAACATTTATATTACCCCTTGCCCACACTGGAGAGATTAGAATCAATAACTATACCGCTATATTATTCAGTTTAATGTTGTATCCTTTAGATATTGTTTAAGCTTATTTATGCTGTCTGATTTCCAAATAATTATTATTTTAATACTTGAAGGTAATTTCAGTATATATTTCAGTATATATTAAATATACCTAATAAAAGTTACAGCAAAGGTGACAGCAATCATAAATGATGTTGGAAGTCCAGGGGCAGAGCCTCTTGTACCTGGTGGAAGGGGTCATGTTGGAGGGTCTGCTGACTTATGGTTTGCTTAAATTTCAGTAATTAGGTACTTAATTTCAGTTCTGTGAAATGTTTATGTTTTACATGTTAAATTTTAGTTGTTATATAAAATACTTAAGTTATTTTTGGTTTGATGCTGTGGCTTACATATAGTATATTATGATTCAATAAATTACTATGGCCATTGCATCTCAAAAAATTACTGTCCTATATGGTGCAGTGGGAAGTAGCATGGACACACTATACATTGTACTTTAACTATATATAATTTTTTATTTTTTTTAAACAAAAAAAACATTGTGGTTTTGTGCTTTTTGCTCTAGGTGCTTTGCACAAAAAGGGAATTGATCAGGGTGGGCAGAAGACAATTCGTGATAAATAAGTTTGTGCTGAGGCTTTATATTGCACTGCACCAGCAATGCCAAACCAGCACGCAACAATATTGTGCATGAAGCCCACAGCAGGTGGGCCTGTGTACTTTAAATGCCAGGGCTGAATTTTAGTGCCAGTCCAGCCCTGGCGATAATAATAATAATAATAATAATAATAATAATAATAATAATAATAAAGGCCGGGGGTTACTATGAAAATACATCTGGAGAATACTTTTCCTTGCAGCTTTCGACTGCCAGTAGGCGTTTCCTACTTCCTTTAGATACATTTATACCTCTGGGCAATATTTTAAAGAATGCCCATTCTGCAGTTGAAGGGAGATAATTAACGAGATAGTCATTTGTGAACCTCCAAGTCCAGAAGCATTTGCGGCAGGCATTTCCATAAGCAGTGGGTGATATCTGCTATTGAGGAGCCACATTTCAGACATGAGTGATCAGCCATCAAACCTATTTTGAAATGACGGGTTGGGGACAGGTAAGTTCTATAGTAAACATTAAGAGAACGCTCCATATAAGTTGTCGCTGACAGCAGTCTACTAGAAGTTGCTAAGGAGCTTATTAAACAGGGGTGTTTAAAGTAACAGGAGTGTTTAAACCTCCCACATTCCATGAAGCTAAGGGGAACATAATACGCAAATTCCACACTTTTCACAGATGCAATTTATTCCTACATTTTTGTCGTAAATTACGTCCAACTCTACATGAGGCCAAGTATGCATTACTTACTCTATACACTATACTCTTACTCTATATTGGCACATTATACATAAGAACATTTCAAGCTCTGGTTTGTTATTTATGGTAGTGTAGAATTACTTCATGTAAACAACAATTTTCTCCAGTCATGCTGATAAGTTCCTAGAAGCAAAACTGAACAATAATCAACTCTAGATTTCAGTGTACAAATAAGCTATCAAGTATATCTCCTGGCTGTTTGCCTACCTGGACCCTGAGTACTTTGCTCTGCAGACGACTACACTTTCTCGGCATTCTGATCATCTGGTGCCTCCTGAGTTACCTGGGGGTAAATGTATGATACCCCGGTTTTGTCAACTCCAGCGAGTTCGGCAACTTCGCAGCTTAAATTTAAAGCGGCGCTGCCTTGTAAAGGGAAACTTCCCTTTACAAGGCAGCACCGCTTTAAATTTAAGCTGCAAAGACGATGAACTTGCGGAAGTTGACAAAATCAGGGTATGATACATTTACCCCCTGGAGTCCTGCTACCAGTGACTCATCCAGTGCCTCGTGTCTCCTGAGTAACCTGCAGTCCTGATGCCTGTGACTTATCCAGTGCCTCGTGCCTCCAGAGCAAATCAGATATTCTGACACCCGTGGTCTCTCCGGCTTCTCTGCACTGCCTCTTTGAACTTTATTACTATTGACCATCCTCTTCATCTGTGGCTTCCTGAGTAACCCTTGCTATATCTATTATACTCTGCTGACTTGTATTTGATGCCTTACCATTTATTGCATCCCTTACCTGTGTAACCCATGTTAAATAAAAACCACTTTGTTCCACTTGCACTCTCTCAGTGATTTTTATATTGGGAATCCTCACATTGTGATGTTAACCTGACCAATATACAAGTGTCTGTAAGGGAATAAAAGCACACTGCCTGTTCTAATATAACCCTGATTCAATAAATTCATGAATAAATAAGTGAATAAGTTGGCTATGCCCAGGCACATGGCTCACATCTAGCGTGTGACACAGCCATGATGCAGAGTCCATTTTGGAGATATATGCAGAGTACACAGCCCATTCTGAAGTATAGAAAGCAGGACCCCATTCTAATGATCAGTGCACATCACTGCTCTAGTAACAAGTATACAAGGCAAAGCCCCATTCTGGTGCTCAGTTTCAAGGCAAAGTCACATTCTGTTGTACAATTTACCAATGCACAATGTGCAGTATTATATTGATGACCACTACAAAATGCAGATTCCTATGTCACTATTATACTTACCCCTACTACCACTACAAAAATAATTTTTGCGTCTCCTTGTCACCGATCAGCACTGATTATAAACAACCAGTTTAGTTAAGTGAAGAAAATAAGTAACAATAGTAGGGTTGATTGCTTCTAGTTATAATACATGTGTGGTGATGGAGGCAGGGAAGAAGTAGGGAACTCTCATTTATTAAGTGCAAAACGGCCAAGACAAGTCCTCTTTGGTGATGTCACTCACCTCGATTTGAGCTGCTGTGTCTAAATTTCTGCCAAGGTGCATTCATTTGTGGATTTCAATGGCAACATTTGAAGAGGAGCATAAGATTGCGCCAGTCTCCCAGACTTTGGCAAGATGAGGGTGTTCTTTGTTAATTTTGCAGAGCAGGACAATTCCTTTCTTTGTGGTCCAGTGTTTTTCACCTCTGAGTAGGTGGAGTTATTATCTCCTTTTAATGACACACATTTTGGACTTTTCAGTCACACTTCTGTGCCAGGTGTAATAATACCTCTGATGAAACCGTGATTAAGACGGAGAAACGCGTCAGGATACCCTCTGCTTCTACTTACTATCTTTGGATATTTAATCCTTATGCCCCGGGGTACTTTACTGGACATTAAGCAAGTGGAACAAGTGGATTTCGAAAACTGCTTCCGTGGTGTCTCCATGAGCCTTTAAAGTGCTGGATCACTGTGTTTAAGGCTGTCACTTCTATTGCTGCAGTTTATCTGCATGCTAAAGTCTAACTCGCCCGGCTGCTGATTATCTATACAAATCTGGAGAACCCACGTATGTATAAACCGCTTGCTAATTATTCATATCAAAGGACCTCCATTGTTCTTATTGGCTTTAGCGGCTATCTATACATTACGAGCACTAATAAAATCATCCAAATAGGAGAACTATTGGATTAGTGTTCATTATATCACTACTGCTGCGTGCTTAATTGGATCTGTTTGACAGGTGATTATCGCTGCACAATTGAGAGCACGTTACTCTCTATTGGCCAGATTATTGTGGGGTTTTTCTCCACTACACTGAAGGATTCTAACTGCTTTATATCACCACAGCGGTTATTCTTTGTCTACCAGTTGATTCTGGTCCCCGGGAGCTATGAGTAGAGTATTGTGATTATTTTAATTTTATGAGACGTCTATTGATGTTTACAAATATTGTATATTGTTATCGATATTTTAGTGTTTAATGCATTTTATTAAATTTGGTGGATACAGCGCCCCTTTATTTGTTTGTGGTTGTTTTTTTCTAATAATTGACAGATCCAGATATCTGTTTTAAGGGAGCTGCGGTTCATCACCATACATTATTAATTCATGATTCTTAGCGCCTAAGATTTTTTGTATTTTAGGTGTAATAAGGGCAGTTCCAATGTCCCCTTGTGATAAGTTTAAGTTATAATTGAGGCTAAAATGATTAGTAGTTTAGGAGAAAAATGAAAAACTGTGATTTAATGAGGGGGTGGTTCTAAAGTGGTAGAAGGTTGGACTTTTCCACCTTTCCTCAAACCTAGTCACATTTGTAATTGGCAGAAGTGGGAAAGTAGGCGTGCATCTTGAAGTGTGCTGAGCAGACCATCTAAGTCAGTGGTCAGGAAACAGGGGTAAATTACCCCAAATGGGGTAAAAATGAAATTCCTGGGGGAAATGCTGCCGATTCACATGCTGCCAGTTGGATTGTAGACCCCTTCAAATGTGAAATTGCTGTTGTACCAGAAGAGCCTCAAGGGTTGGCAGAGGCACTTCTTGAGCTTCAATGCAATAATGAAGCACGTATTGCATTTGAGAACAAAGCAGATCTGTCATATTTTTGGACGTCAACAGCTGCAAAGGCATTCAAAATTGCACATGAGGTAGTCAAAAAGTTGCTGCCTTTTGCAACGACCTACCTTTGCGAACAAGGATTTTCCACTCTAACGAACATAAAAACAAAGCAGAGAAATCAATTGGATACTGAAGACTGTATCTAAATTGGTCTGATATCAAAAATGCCCCAATATTGATGCTCTCGTATCAAATATGAAGCAACATAATTTCTCCAAAACCTGAAGTTTTGAAGTTGAAATATTCAAAGAAATTTTGAATAGATTCAATAATTCAATAAAATTTTTAATTCCAATAATTAATAATATATGATTTCCTTCCTTTCAAATCAAGAGGGTAACGTCGGCATATCTAAATATTTTGGAGGTAAAAGGTAAAAAAGTTCCCTGGCCCCTGATCTAAGTGCATCAGAGCAAAACTAAAAATGATTAGCGATGTTAATACAATGTGCTTCTGTTAATTGAATGTGGCACACACATCAAGGGGTGCTCTGAGTTACACTAATGTATTGCAGCACACTGCATGATAAGCACTGGCTTATACTTTTAGCCATGTGGTGTCTCAGTGATTCATTGCTATCCAAACTATTTGTATGGGAGTTTATTGCATAAATTACATTAATTCACAACTTTTAGTGAATAAAGCGCAAAATCCAAAGTTTTACTTAACAAAATTATGTCATTTATTTATATAAACATTAATTTTCTAGAAACTGCATGGAGTATTGAGTAAATGCATGTTTTCAGGATTCTGAAATTAGCAATTAATTAGTTGTGAAATACATGTTTATAAATTAGCTGTCAAAGGGAGAAAATTTGATTGCTACACACCACTGACATTTCCCTGGGTTTCCATAGGAACCAAATCTCCATGTAATGAAGAATTCAAACTAACATTGGAGAGATGAATCTGTTTTGACCTCTTCAGAGTTATAATGATGCTGTTAATAAAATAAAAGCAGTGAAAAATGTAGGTGTTTTCAAAGTTTGCTTCATATACATTATGTGATTGCTATGTATAATATTTTACTAAGCTTAGACATCTGCTTTTATATTACAACAATTGTATTTTGAATCTGTAGTATTAATTTGAGTGGATTGTTACATTATACCTCCTATGTCAGACTAGTACAGTGTTGGCTAACCCGTGACACTCCAGGTGTTGTGAAACTACAAGTCCCAGCATGCTTTGCCAATATATAGCAGCTTATTGCTGGAAGGGTATGCTGGGACTTGTAGTTTCACAACACCTGGAGTGTCACAGGTTAGCCAACACTGGACTAGTACATTGATGTACAACACAGGACCTCATTTAGAAAGTGCACTGTGGAACGAATTTAGAGTTGGGTGAAATTTGCGCATGCAGCCCCTTATGTCTTTGTGGATCCCACAAAGTATTTGGAACCAGTGCTATAGCCTGGCCTGGCTACAGATAAAGCAGCGGGACAATTAGCCTGGGGTCCCTTTACAAAAGCAGCATGGTCACACTATAATAAGGAGGCCCTCAGTGCCAGGGTGGAATTCCCTAAAGAAATTGGGCCTGCAAAAAATGAGTAGTCAGTGTAAATCAGCCCCAATGCCGATTAGCACTGGAACTCTTCCTGGCACCGCTTAGGTGAATGCCACTGTAAAAGTATATAGTCAAAAATAGGATAACTACTGTTCTGGAACTACAAGTCCCAGCATGCACTGGTAGCCATTGAATGCCACAGCATGCTGGATATTGAGGAACTACCCTAGCAGCCAGTGCCCGCTGGGACATTTATTCCACAGTAGTACCTAATAGTATATAACACACACACCACAACAGAATAAATAGACTTGCTCAGAGCTGCAACCTGAATGTATGAGAGATCTGTGAATATTTGATCAGTCATTTAATCATCTGATGGAGTGTGGAAAAACTATACAAGGTCAATTAAGTTCACTCAAGAAAAAAAGATTCCCTATGGATTTAGGAGACTACTGTTCCATTAAACGTCCAAGCTCAATTTCCTCCATCTCAGAGATGTTGAAAAAATCAAGTTATTTTGTAGAGTGGCTATGTGAGTTTAGATCTAACTGTATTAGATATTTGGTAAAATACTTTCAGATCCTTCATGGGCCAGGGTTAGAAAACTGACCATCACTGAAATATTATACAGTGTGAAAGATTGCAAAAATACAAAATCACAATCACACAGACTCTGTGGACAAAACGCTTGAAAATAAATCTGTACTGCTGTACTCACAAACTCAACTAAATTACATAATACACTGAACTTCTGGTACCCAAAAAGGACATGAATCAAGACAACAATTCAAAAGTAAAGTATATCCAGAAAGTTAATTTGATTAAAGGATATGTCCTCTGCTAACCTCCTGTATTATGCCAAGCAGTGACAGCCTCCTTTGTTCTCCTACGGTTCAACTTCTACATAAAACCAAATACCAATTGTGAATTTTATGTATACCAAAAGTTGCCTGCACCAATGTAACTACTTTTGGCAGCCACCTTCCAATCTTATGTCATTACTGCTTCTGTTTGCCGGTTCTGATGAGTATGGGTAAAGTCCTGAAAGCGGGAGTGTGTGGTAGTGACAGGTGAGGAGGAGAGGCAAAGGCCCTTGACAAAACGTAGTGGGCAAGTAGGGGAGTATTTCTTGGCAAAATTGGAGTTGTATTAGGGGGAGGCATTGAAGAAGGCTCTGTAGGTGAGGAAAAGCAACTTGTATTCTGGAAGGAATGGTGAGCCAATGGAGGGCTCTGTAGAGAGGTAGAGCGGAAGAGGAAAGCTGGGAGAGGAATATTAGCGGCAACGCCTCATTCCAGAGAGATTTTACGGGGACAGGCTTGTCAGGCTGGCCAGAGAACAGAAGATTGCAATAATCAAGAATAATAATGAGAATTGTATATATATAATTTTAGTCCAATAATTTAGCCTTCTACTATGAGAAAGGTATGCTAACAATGTTGCTACAGTATTATATTCAGACCATGTTTATATATAACTGCCATGCAACGAATGCATAGTACAGCTCCTATATGAGGCACCTAGTAACAGTACAGCTGCTGGAGTTCATTAAAGAAAATTAATTAATGCAGCCAATAACTGATCTTCGTGTATAAGGGGAACTGATGGATGACAGTGGATGAATTCCAGAAATGGGTGATGCTTGTCAAACCTGGCTCTATTAGATGGGGCTCTTACTGTATAGTAGTCAACAAAATTAGCTCTGTATTGTATGCCAGTCATCAGATAAGACTTTGCACAGTACACCATTCAGAATATAAGACTCTGCATTGTATACAGGAGTGCATGGAGAATTTTTAAGGTTTTCCCTCCACCCCCCACTTTACATTCTTTTCTGTACATCAGATGAAGTTATGTACTGTATACTGTTCAAGATATGTGGCGTTGCATTTGCATTGTGCACTTTTCATCAGATAAGGCTGTGCATTGTAAACTAATCATCTTATGGGGCTTTGCATTATATATGGGCCATTGAATTGGCACTGGAATTATATAATGGGCATTATACTGGGCTTCATATTATGGTGAACATGTGTCACTGTATTGTATAAAGCTCATCATAAGAGTAACATATACAGGCCATATGGGGCTGTTCTTTAAAATTTGGATTTTCCATGGAAAAACCAAGTTCAAAACATGAAGCAATGTTTATGACCTGGCAAGCCATATACTGATTGACACAACACCAAATGTAAATGTAATGTAAATGTAAATCTAGAGTAATGAATTTCATGTGAATAATATTGTGGAATGTTTTATCATATAATAGTAATATTAGTAATAGTTTGACCTCTTACAGGGAAATTATTAGAAGACTCAGAAAAATGTCAATATATGTGTCTTGCATCGCATACTGGTCATTACATAGTGTTTTTCATTTTATACTGCCCATCAGATTGGTTTTTGCATTGTATACTAATTATAAGATTTGGCTTTTCAGGTTAAATTAGTCAGCAAATAATACTGTGTTGTATAATGATCATAACATGGGTCATCAGATAAGACTCTTTATTGTATACTAGTCAACATATATCACTCTGTGCTGAGTACTAGTCATTAGATAAGGCTCAGCATTGTACACTGGCTATATGAATCTTTGCATTGTATAGTGAATATTGAATGGGACTCAGAATTTTATACTGGTGATCATAGGTGATTCTGTGTTGTATAGTGCTCATTAGATGGAATTCTGTATTGTTTATTCATCGGTTGGGACACTGTTGTAATTTATTATAACTTATAACAATGCTTTCATACATTTCGTTGTTGTGTAAACCCTACACCTGCAAACTGGAAAGGGGAGGCAATCCTTGATCCACTGAATGTCGTGTTGGCCGTATACAGTAAATTGTATCACTCTAGTAATAGTTCAGATTTCACAGGCAATTATTAGAAGTTGCAGAGAGAAAATGTGATGTGAATTTATTCTCTGCACTCCTCCATGAATGTTTTAAAGTTGGCACAATAAATGTTTAATATTAGGCTGTTAGAAATCTTTAATGTAATATAGGATTTTATGGAAAAAAACTAGATTAAGTTAAATGAAGCAAGAAGAACACAGTTACTTAGGTAATTTATTTATTTTAATGTGCCTTTATCATAACTGTACTGATAGATCAATAAACACACAGTAGTTAAAATAGATTGTGTGCCTAATTAGTGACTATTCCTATACGCCCACTTAAACCCGTGTCAATGTTTATTTCACAGTTGTTGAAAATGTAATGATTTTCCAAAATATAAAAAGTTTAATGTCTGTAAAAAGAGACACAAATGCTAATACTGCAATTCATAATTCCATTATTTTACTGAATGGATTGGTATGTGTTAGTGAACACATACACTATCAACACTAAAATGATTTTAAAAAATAAACACTAGATGAACAAAAAACAAGACATTTAGACTAATACAAATCCTTTTAATCCTTTTAACTAATACAAATGGCCTTGGATAGTGGGCACCCCGGTCAGTCTAGGCCCCCTACACCGGTACTGGTAATAAATAAAGGCAACTGGTTATAAATAAAGAAGTTATCACAGCTCTAACTAAAAAAAATTCTGCATCAGTTACCAATGACTAATTAATTTATTAACATAGTAGTTTTATTTCTCATTGAAAATCTTAGCTTGTATGGACACCTACAATATCCAATATACCTTTTAAAAGCACATATTACATGGATAATAATATTACCTACTGTGTTTTTGCCAAACTTTACTTTTCTTAAGAATTGTTAATTGACTGGTGTAATAAATATTGAAATTAGCGGAACTAATTGTTGAGGCTAAGCTGGTGACCTACAAGCTTCAAGCTGAGATTCAATGACCTTCAAGATTCAATACTTTATGTTCTGTGTAGGATTCTACAACAGTAACAGCTGTGCATGAAACCCAGTAACTGTGACTTTTGCTTCTTTAGGATAAATTGAAATGTTCTAGAGCATTGGCACTATGCAACAAGTATGTCAACACTTACAAGAGGCAGAGGTTAATTGAAGCTCTGTACCATGTCAAAATTTCGGCTGAAGACTAATGACTGATGATATCAATTGAGAAAGGGATATAAGTATGCTTAGAGATAAAGTTGTACAAAGGACTAATCAGAAGCGCTCAGGTAATCTATTTTCCGTTCTATCAACTGACCATAGCGATCTAAAGAGAATGTTGCTGCAGCAACAAGACAAGAGTGCATGATTAAAGGTGTAATGCTGATGTATACGCTACATTAAATAGCACGGGATGTACTAGTCTTTAAAAATTAAGTTTAATGACCAATAAACCTTAAATTCAAGGTTTTTTTACACAATAAAATAACTACTAATAATATTGAAAAAAAATATGCAGAAGTATCTAAAAGTTAGTAGTTAAATTACTTTGAAAATCCTCTGTATGTGTCACCAGAAAATGTTGCAATCCGGATGGCATTAAGAAGCAGCCAGGTGTGGGCAATATAATGCTTTGCAATAATAATAATGAAATATATTGGAGGTTATTGCAAAAACTTATTTATAAAGACTTGTGGTTATTTACCACCTGCAGGCTGGACTGGACACATTTATATTATTTATAAAGACTCTGGAGTTTATGGCCCACTTGCAGGCTGGACTGGACACACATACATTTTTTTAGAATTAAGTTTTTTTTTTATGCCTGGCTACTAGGACTGGTCAGACTGGTGGTCAGTGGTCTAACATACTCTGATGACTGCAGTGCTCACACAGTGCCTATTATAATAGGTTTCAGTCGGACTCCAAGTAACAACAGCTGGGTGGAGCACCCGGGAAATAGGTCCTGAGGAGAACACTATTAAATGTCAGTCTAGTCAGCCTCTCTGATCTTAAATCTAATAATAGAGAATAATAGCCATTATTAATACCGGTCATACAAAGGGCCGGATTAACAGTGGGGGACACAGAAATGTGACCATCATAATCAGTGCCCTTTTTGCTCATTTTAAATACTCTTACACAGATATATGATCCTGGCCATTACTAGGTCAGCCCCTTTGGGTGGGCCCGATAGTTTAGAGTGATAACCTATGAGTTATGAGTGATAGCCAGCACAATGTTCACAGAGTGTGAATCACCAGCCCCAGCGGGCCCACTCACACTGGTGTCAGACAGCTCCTCTCTGAATGATGAAGGTGACAGGGACATCATACATCTTCCCATCACTCTTCTCACTATAGCTACAACCTATCCTAATTGTTAAATCTTAACTATCACCTATAGAAATAATGACACAGACAACTTCTTGAATTTGTAAATTTAGATCACAGTTTATTGAATTATGAATAAAATGGTGGCGGTGAGAGCAACTTGTAAGTCAGCTAACAACTAATATCAAGAACCAAACAGTGTATGGCCACAGGCACAGTCACTAGTACCAGAACAAAGTCCCTTACGATTGTCCGGTGCTAAATCTGACGTGTTAGTGACACCTCCCCCACAATGACGAGCTCTCACAAACCAGACCAAGGGGTCCGTCTCACAAAGCGACCAAGAGCCAATGTGCTTCGAAGGGGACAGTAACGTGCGACCAATCAGCGATAGCACCGTGCAAATTAGTCGCTGACTGCAAGAGCTCTCCTCCCAAACTGTGCCTCTTCAGTAAAAGGAAAAATTTTACATATATTAAACATCATAAGGGAGGGACGGGGGGGATTCGTGCAGTAGAAGAGAACCAACTGCATGGAGAATATACGCCTTTGGATTGCCCTCCCCAAGATTCCTATTGGCTAATTTTAAATCTAAACCCTTAACTGGTAAGTGCCATAGATTATCACAAACAGATGTGTTTAATTTCATTTGGCCTATATGGCCTCGCTCTTACTACACCAAAACCACACTTTCCATTAGAAAGTTTCCAGCATTTATATTCATTAGTCCTTTATGGCGGAATTGTGTGAGTTGCCAATAGCAAATATGAACATTACCTTATTAAATAAGTCTGTTAGGGGTATATTCAATTGTCGGCAGAAACGCCGAAAATCTCACGCTCCGCGCACTATTACCGTAATAACAGTAGTAGTTTTAACACGGCGGGGATATTCAATTGTTGAGAAATCCCGCCTCGTAAAAACTACTACCGTTATTACGGAAGTAGTTAGCTGGATTTCAGCTCGCGGCTCAGGGAGCTGCGAGCTGAAATCCAGCGAGAAAATTACTGTAGTAACGTTTTTTCCAGCCTTACCATAATAACGGTAATAGTGCGCGGACCGCAGGATTTTCGGAGTTTCCGCCGACAATGGAATACCCCTCTTAGTGTTTTGTTATTTTTCTCCCTTTTTAACATTTTGATGGTGTACATTATAGCACTAGCAAAAACTTTGATGAGTTCCAGTAGCCAAAGTGAGACTATATAAAATAGTATAAATAAAATAAATATATTGCAAAGCACACTTATATTTATTAATAATAACATTTATTATTATAAATGTTGCTACTTATTTTAAACATAGTGTGTCTGTAAGACATTAAGTAAGTCATATTTATTTTAAACCCTCCACTTCTAAAATGAATGATAATGGATTGTAGATTGAAAAATGAAATAACTACTTTTAATAATATTACCTTCAGTACCGGATATAATCCTTGTGATGTGTTTATCACTAATTGCATTGCCTTAGACAAAGCAGACTCATAAAGAAATGGTATTAATATGTGAATACATGCTGGATATCCTCTTTTGGGAGACCTGCTCAAATTTCACATAATTGTAAATCAATATTGTGTCTAGCAATACAAAGTAAAGCATTTTTTTCCAGCATCATGTACTGAGTGCTTTTAAAATAGGATTGTATTATGTATGTGAATTCTTATTGTAGGACATGATAGCTGCAGTTCAAATTTGTGTTAGTATTTCATATTGAAGTCCACACAGATAAAAAGTATCTATGCAACATATTAGCAACCCTTGTTTTGGAATCTGATAGATTAAATATATAAACTCCTTTTTAATCTATCTCTGTGTGTGTGTGTGTGTGTGTGTGTGTGTGTGTGTGTGTGTGTGTGTGTGTGTGTGTGTGTGTAAACCCCTATCACTGTGTGTAGTGTGGGGTACACTGGTTAGGTCATGCACCTCCTTCTCGAGCCCTGGTTATCTGATAGGCATGTGTGCAAATGACCAGGGTTTCCCTGCACATGCAGGTACTTTTTTACCACTAAGGGGCATATGTACTAAACTGCGGGTTTGAAAAAGTGGAGATGTTGCCTATAGCAACCAATCAGATTCTAGCTGTCATTTTGTAGAATGCACTAAATAAATGATAGCTAGAATCTGATTGGTTGCTATAGTCAACATCTCCACTTCTCCAAACCCGCAGTTTAGTAAATGAAGCCCTAAGTCTCTCTGAAGGTAGTGGGACACAGGTGATGTAACCTTGTGGTGCAGTGCTAGCTATAAAAGACAGAATAACTTGGGGGCGCCAGACCACCTCCATCACAAACTGAACTCTTTATTTACACTCCTCTTCCTCCAGCACGATAATCATAATGTATGAAGCAATCAGGGCCGGATCAAGGTAAGGGAGGCCCCTTGGGCTAAGGGTACTGTGAGCCCCCCCCCCCCCCATGAAGAACCCCCGTGAGTTTACCTCCTTCTGTTGTTCCACTCCCTGTAGCAATTACATGGTGCGCAGTAATCTCCTTACTGTGGAGATCTCGTGAGAGTGAGACTATAACTCATAGTCTCACTGTCACTAGATCTCCTCGGTAAGGAGATTACTGTGCGCCGCGTAAGTCCTACAGTGACATCAGGCAGCTAACAGCATAACATTTGCTGTTAGCTGCCTGCCATTCTCCTTGAACAGTGACAGCCGGAGCCGGGGGCAGGGACACCCCCGACCTGGTAAATGCCGGTGGGCCCCCCAGCTGCCCGAGGCCCCTGGGCTGTAGCCCCTTTAGCCCTATTGTTAATCCGGCTCTGGAAGCAATACAGAAACATATGCAACTCCTTTCTCTCTCCAGCACAGTTCTTACTGTTATCTAGATGTTACATTAGACAGTTCACATGTCTCCTACTACACTTCTCATACTTCACTGCAGTTCCCCCCACCCCCCATAGAGATGATTCACATGGATGCTGACAGGCAGACATTTCCCTTGACAAGGCACCTTCTCTTCAATGCAGGTCTGACACACGCTGTGTAACTCTCAACTGCAGCTCACCCCTCCTCCGCGGGATGATTTCTCCTTTGGGCTTTGACACTTTCCTCTGTGTTCTCTCAGCCCCTGCGCTCTGACACTTTACTGCTGCTACACTGCCACTCGCATCAACCCTCTTTCTAGGGCCTTTTCCATGCAAATGCCTTCCTCTCTCACAGAGTTCTCTTTAGTGATATTGGGTTCACCCCCTCTCTGGGATTGGGGACTCCGCCCCGCTGCATAAGCAGCTATACTGCTGCAAGCAGTGACCCCCTTTCTCATTTGGGGTCCTCCCCCTAATGTGGCTCTCCCACTCTTATTTAGACCATAGTAGTGTTTGTGTCCAGATGGCAGCCGTCACTCACCCGCTCCCAGGCAAGGCAGGGGGAGCCTGAGACCTCCACCCCACTGTCCCAGGTCCCCAGCTTTCACATCACCTCTCCTACAAAGAGCAGAAGGGGTGCAGGATAGTGCAGTATTATTTATTATTCAATACCAGATATAAGATTAAAAAACACGTACCCTGTTTGGGGAATAAAGAAAACCATGTCTCATGCATTCTGCATTCTGTTGGCTTCAAGGCCACATTAAAAGTGGAAAATGGTCAGACATGATTTTCCAGGGCCTGATTAAGGATTCAGGCTGTCCTAGACTAATATGTTCTTACCTCCCCCCTCACCTTCCATGCCAGCCTGATGGGTAAAAATGAAATTGTCCTTAATTTAAAATTCAGAATGTGTGATTATCTTAAGTTGTACAACAAGTACTAGTGTAATAGTGGCCACACGCATTCAATTGCAGAGATTCTGATAGTTTTGATTCACCAGTTTGACCTGACTTATGAAATTATGTTGGATCAACTTGGTTGAAAATGACTGATCGTTATGGATTATCATAGAAGCATTTAGGGTTTTAGTTCAGGACACTGACAAAAGATAAAGTAAGTTTACAGTGAAACATTATTCTTGCTCTTTTTTGCAAAACATTTGGAGGCCTGTAATACTTAATATGCGGCCTGTAGTAATTAATGTACTTAATGTTGTAATTAACGTTCTTGCACTAGAGGCATGCTGTGTGTTTAAATGAAAAAAATTAGTTCAATAGTAGTCCAGATATTAAAATGCTTTGGTTGGTGATCTAGAATGAAAATATGGTGTGAATTTGATCCCATGGTTTCATCACTGTTCTGGGTTCCGAGTAGTTTAATTCACTGCTAAAATTGATTGCTCTTTGTGTTGTTGGCGTAAGGAATTCTCCATGAATTTTTTATTTTTTTTTAAAAGGAACATTCTCCTTCTATTCAAACGCTAAAGAGTATATTTAGTAAACTGTGGGATTGAAAATGTGGAGATGTTACCTATAGAAACCAATCAGATTCTAGTTATCATTTATTTAGGACTTTCTAAATGACAGCTAGAATCTGGTTGCTATAGGCAACATCTCCACTTTTTCAAACCAGCAGTTTAGTAATTATACTTCTAGGATGTGAATTTTCGAGTATCACATGACTACAGAAGCTGGTGGAGGTAAGTTTCTTCAGATGACATGGGTCCCAAGCCCTGCTAGTTTGGGTAAATATGATTCATTCCAAAATAAAAAGAAAAAGATTAAAAATCACAGTTCTCCTTTAAGGCTGAGTTAACATTTTGGAGTTGTACACACTGGGCCTGAATCATTAAGGCAAGAAAAGTAAAAAAAAAGTAGTAAATTTGCACCAAGGCAAAACCATGTTGCATTGGAGGGGGGGGGGGGGATTAAATTAAAAATGTGGGGACAGATTTATAGCATGTACTAGATCAAATTAAAATTTCAGTATAAAATAAACCTATCAAGTGTGTGATACATGAAAAAGCAGTCAGCATTTTCCTTACATGCACAATAATGAACTAATTTGCACACCTTGCATAGTAACATGGTTTGTCATGGAGCAAATTTACTCTTCTTTTTTTTTTTGCTTTGCTTGCCTTAATGAATCGGGCCCACTCCGTATTTGTCAGGCATCACACTGAGTTCAAAACATGGGGAACGAACCTTGATCCAATTTATTCATTGAGATAATGTTCTGTCTCTACACACTAATATTTATTTAAGCATTGATGACACCATGAAGACCCCAAACAGCATTCATGATCTGATTAGTACTTAGAAGAGTGTCAGAGTATACAGCATGTGTGTCATTGAGATAAATTATCTCATTGAACAGATCAGTTCAAGCTGTGTTGACAACAGCCTGACTCTACCACATTGCAAACATGCATGCCAATACATACAGTATATGTCAATGTTGCAAATTGCTTTTTCACATTGTTTCAGCTTGTATATTAGGTTTAAAAGATCATTTAAATGTATGAACTTTTTTCTAATAAAACAGGGTAGTAGCTTGTGCTACATTTAGCAAAGGTTCTAAGGAAAGTATAAATATGAGATGTGCAATCTAACGTTTTGCTAATGATAAGGCAAAACTGTAAATTGGACGTCGTGGAGCGAAAATTCAATATCAACAATAATTCAACTGTATTCTGTAATTGTCTTATGGTATTTCTACACGTAGATAGCTTACTGCGTCTGACATTTAAAGTCTCTAGTGCATAAAACTAACTCCTGGTAACTCAGCATGTACCCAATTCTAGGAGAAATGTCAGAACAAGCTGTCTCATCCCCTCGTTATAAATGATACGGATGCCATGTACCGGCAGGAATTAGGATAATGAACCAGAACTCTCACTGAACATATATTGTAGTTAAAATATGCATCAAACCCTTTTGTGAGAAAATATGCTGCAGGACTCTGTGAACCAAATAATTAAGAGATGCACTACTAATGAAACTGGAGATTTAACTACAGTTCCTGGAGGGTGCTCACTTGAAACAACTGTTAACAATGGCAGTGAAATGAAAGACAAAGAACTTTTATAGTCTTCTTACCAAAGTGGTACCGAAAACGTCTGCTTGCAGTGCATTTAGTTTTGCAGTGAATTTGAAATACTAGTATTTCATTCGGTATTTGTAGAACTCATTGGTAAAAGTATATTTGTTACCTTTCATAGATTTTGAGCGACAACCAGAAAACTACACATAAGCAGTTTTATCAATTTAAAGAAGCAACGATGCTCTATACAGAATGCCCTATGACACTGATATGTGTCTTCATTCCATCATCGCAGCTGTTATACATTTGTATCATTTTCAAATGTATAGAATAGTATTCTAACATGTAGAAACTATAATGTTATCAAAAAGTTTATGGCCAAATATAAGTATTTTAGATATGCTGTTGTTGTTGTACACTTATATATTGAGCAGCACGGTGGTACAGTGATTAGCATTTCTGCCTCACTGCCATGTGTTCTCGTCCAGCAAGGGCGCTAACTGTTTGTATGCTCTCTCTGTGTTTGCATGGGTTTCCTCCCATAGTCCAAATACATATAGCAGTTTTTGTAATGGTCGGAGAAAGCCACATGTATCACGGACAAAACAAAAAGCGGATACCACAACCCCCATCACTTGTTGTTCTTTAGAATTCCTTGCTTTCAGGCATCTGTGATCTGTTATGCTAAGCTGTGTTCAAGTGCTCTCTCAATAGATAAAGATAAAACTGTTTTAGAGCCTCTCATATCCAGGCTCTATTAATATAAAGTGTTCTGTCCCACTTGATCCTTTACTACAACAGAGAACGCTTAGCTATGTGCTGCCAATTACCCTGCACAAATGGAGACAATATGGACCAATACCTCTTAAAGTGGAACAAACCCTTTATGTCCTGAGTAGCCTACATGACTACTGTAAAGTTCATGTTCTTCTAAGACTACTTTATTTTTCAGACCCTACCAACGAGGGTTTGAAAATAATAAAAAACATACAACAGATGCTTTACAGGTTCGACTGGTCTTGGAAACACCACTGTATAAAGTTATTTAGTTGTAGAAAATGATAGGCTATTGAAATGAATGACATTCAAGTTGCACAGCATTGTTAAATGTTTTTCCCCACATTAGTGAAAATGAAAACTCAATTAGTTTCTGTATATGTGGTCAAAGCAGGAATTGTATGGGATTACACTCACCGCCAACCAATCACATTGTGGCTAGCATGGAAAACATCTTGCAACTGGCTGAGCGGCTAAGTGAAAGAAGGTTTGTGTCTTTTTATTTAATTAAATGTGAATGTGTTTTATTTCTCTATGTATACTATATTGGTATAATGAGCAGGGTTTTTAATAACTCCTTACCATTATACTGGGACTATTAAGGTGACCAGGAAGAGTCCAAGAGCATTTCAGCATGCTGTATCTATGGGGGCATGCTGTTTTTTGCAGCTCCCCATAGAGACCTGGGACTGATTTCCACTATGACAGGAGAATCCCACTCTGTAGGTTACCCAGGTAATAGTGTAGACCAGTCCAGGCTGTTTAGCCTGGGGCTGGCATGCACTCAAGCAGGTAGGACTCTGCTATTTATCCCCCATTTTAGTGGAACCAGACTTTTTAGCAATGGGACTGGGTAAAGAATTGAGGGACACTGCATGTTTTTTAAATTATTTATTAATTTAGTACAGGAGCATTCCCCTTCATTTAAATTGGATTTGTACATGTAAGGCCTGATTCGTTAAGGAAAGTAAAGCAAAAAAAATTGAGTAACTGTGCACATTGGGAACACCATGTTATTGGAGAGGGAGGTACATTTAAAATGCGGGAACAGATTAATAGTTTGGGTAAGGTAGGTCCTAGATCAACTTTACATTTCAGTGTAAAAATAAAGCTATCAAGTATTTGTGTGCTACATGAAAAAACAGCCTGCATTTTCTTCATGTGCAAAGCAATAAACTAAATTGCACTCCTTGCATTGTAACATGGTTTGTCCAGGAGCAAATTTACTTTTATTTGCCTTACTTTCCTTAATGAATCAGGCCCGCAGTGTGCATGCTGGAAACTCCATTAGAATAAGCGTGCTATTGAAATAAATGGAAAAATCTCTGTACATCTTGCATTCTAGATGCATTTACAAATGCAGGTTTAGGCTTCTAGCGTATAACAACTGCAAGTGAACTGCATATCAAATGCTTAATGGATGTATATGCAAACGCATAGGGTTTATATTCGAGATGCTCTGGCTCGGTTCCCCGAGAACTGAACACACCTGAACTTAGCAGATCCGAGTAGCTCGCTTTCAGAATTGAAAATGAGGCAAACGTCATCGTTACGCCGTCGGATCTCAGATCTCGCGAGTTTTGGATTCTATAAGTACCGCCCTCCACGGCGATCTAGTGCCATTTCACAGAAAAAGGAGCAGGTAGCAGTGTTCTTCAAAGTCTACAGCAGGGCCGGACTGGCAAATGCCAGAAGGGCCGATGGCCAAATGGGCCGGTCTGCTTGCCCGCCGAGCAGCAGCACTCTGCTCGCTGCTCGGCGAGCGGAGAATCAGTGACAGCCGCCTATGTGACCAATCACATGGGACGGCACTTGTCACGTGGTGCCGTCCCATGTGATTGGTCGCATAGGCAGCTGTCACTGATTCTCCGTCTGCCGGGCAGCGCGCAGAGTGCTGCTGCTGGAAGTAAAAAGGTAAGTGTCTGTGTGTGTGTGTGTGTGTATGTAAGTAATAGTGTGTCTGTGTGTGTAAGTAATAGTGGGGCTAACACACTGTGGGGCAAACAAACTGGGGCAAACAAACTGGGGCAAACAAACAATGGGGCAAACAAACTGGGGCAAACAAACAGTGGGGCAAACAAACAGTGGGGCAAACAAACAGTGGGGCAAACAAACTGGGGCAAACAAACAATGGGGCAAACAAACTGGGGCAAACAATGGGGCAAACAAACAGTGGGGAAAACAAACTGGGGCAAACAAACAGTGGGGGCAAACAAACTGGGGCAAACAAACAATGGGGCTAACAAACTGGGGCAAACAAACAATGGGGCTAACAAACTGGGGCAAACAAACAATGGTGCAAACAAACTGGAGCAAAAAAACAGTGTAGCAAACAAACTGGGGCAAAAAAACAATGGGGCAAACAAACAATGGGGCTAAAAAACTGGGGCAAACAAACAGTGGGGCAAACAAACAATGGGGCTAACAAACTGGGGCAAACAAACAATGGGGCAAACAAACAATGGGGGCAAACAAGCAGTGGGGCAAACAAACAGCGGAGAAAACAAACTGGGGCAAACAAACAGTGGGGCAAACAAACTGGGGCAAACAAACAGTGGGGCAAACAAACAGTGGGGATAACAAACAGTGGGGCAAACAAACAGTGGGGATAACAAACAGTGGGGATAACAAACAGTGGGGCAAACTGGGGCTAAAACAAACAGTGGGGCAAACAAACAGTGGGGCAAACAAACTGGGGCTAAAAGAAACAGTGGGGCTAACAAACAGTGGGGCTAACAAACAGTGTGGCAAACAAACAGTGGGGCAAACTGGAGCAAACAAACAGTGAAGCAAACAGTGAGTCTAATAGTGGGGCTAATAGTGTGACTGTGGGGCCCCATGTTGCTATAATGTGCGTGTGTGTTTGGCCATGTTCCTATAGTGTGCATGCGCAGTATTTTATATATAATATGTCAGGGAAGGGAGGATCTTAATATAATGTTGGGAGGTAGGCTATTTAATTGTGGAGTGTAGGTGGGGGCTAATTATTTAAGGTGAGGTGAAAGAAGCTTTAATTTAATGCTGGGGTGAGCTATCAATTGAATATGGGGCTGATTTTGGGGAGGAGAGCTATTTATTAAATGTGAATATGAATTATTTGTTGGGGATGGTTGTGGAAAATGGCTATATTTATTAAACTTTAATGCTATTTAATTTATTAGTTGGGACTGTTTGGAGGGAGGAAAATATGTTTTGAGTAAATGGGTATACTGTTAATTTAATGTTGGGGCTGGTTGGAGGGAAATAGGTCTACTTATTAAATGTGAATATTATTATTATTGTGGGGACTGGAGGGAGGCCTAATTATAAAATGTGAGTGCTATTGTTTTAACCCCATTTTTTTCAAAATAGGGCATCCAATATTCCAGGATCAAGACAAGAAAGAACTGAGCTAAAGAAACCAGCTGCTACAAGTGGTGAAAGTGAGCAAGACAGGTAGGAGAGAGCAGGACAATCTGCCAACTGTCCTGAATCTGGTGGGGCAGTCCTGAATTTGGGTGACTGTCTCACATAGTCAGGATTTGGTTTGACTGCAAGGACAGTTGGGAGGTATGTCCCGCTTCACTACGTACTGCTTGTGAAGGCAAAGCTGTGTGCTTCTAACAGTAGGTTATACAGTATTGCCTGTGTATTTGTCTAAAATGATAACCATGTTACATAATAGGGCCCTGCTGTCTTAAATACCACGGGCCACCTGCGCCTTAATCCAGCTCTGTTTAGGGGAAGGGAACTGATAGCTGTTCTCAGTTCCCGGACAGAACACAGCCTGCAGCAAGCCGAGGAGCTCTAATTATCACAAGATTTTGTAATCTCGTGAGACAAAGAGCTTCCCTGCTCACTCTGCAGGAAGTTCCCACCCTTATGGATGTCAGCAGCACCAGAAGCAGAGATAAATGTAATGTTTTATTATGTATGTATCAATGCCCCATGTTGGCCACACCCACAACACAATGCGGCCACGCCCTTTTCGGCGCCGCCGCGGCACACGATTTCTTTCATGCTTGAACTGAGGTGGGCCTGTGTATGTTAAATGCCAGGGCTGATTTTTAGTCCCAGTCCGGCCCTGGTCTACAGTGACATTCAGGAGTGCTCCATTGCTAATTGTCATTGCTAAAATAGAATTAATAATAGGTCTGGCAGGCTTGGTCTTCTAAATCTGCAGTCCCATAATGAACAGTGTTATATAGGTAACACACAAAGAGGAGTTCCATTGCTCCATTGGTAATTGTCATTGCTGAAATACAAATACTGGAGCTGGGGCTTGTTGTAAATCTGCAGTCAAATTGTACGGTGTTATATAGCTTACACACAAAGAGGAGAGCTCCATTGCTTCATTGTTAATTGTCATTGCTGAAATACAAATACTAGGACTGGCAGGCTTGATCTTCTGAATTTGCAGTCAAATTGTACAGTGTTATATAGGTTACACAGAAAGAGGAGAGCTCCATTGGTAATTGTCATTGCTGAAATACAAATACTGGGGCTGGGGCTTGGTGTAAATCTGCAGTCAAATTGTACGGTGTTATATAGGTTACACACAAAGAGGAGAGCTCAATTGGTCCATTGTTAATTGTCATTGCTAAAATACAAATACTAGGGCTAGCAGGCTTGGTCTTCTGAATTTGCAGTCAAATTGTACGGTGTTATATAGATTACACATAAAGAGGAAAGCTCCATTGCTAATTGTCATTGCTGAAATACAAATACTAGGGCTGGCAGGCCTTGTCTAAATCTGCAGTTACATTTTACTGTACCATAGCTCACTTAGAAATAGGAGAGGTGGCTAAATTCTCTCAGCTAGATTTCAACACCTGCAATCTACATTGTCAACATATTCACCCTCATCAGTGTGTACATCATCCTTAAACAATACTAATTCATCCCTGCTGGAAACCACCACCACAGAGTCTGTGTACTTTGATGTAATTGCTGGTAATGGCCTTCCTCATGGAATTTGTTGTTCATTTTATGGCAAAGCTGTCACGATTTTTTGAAAATTCTTTTAGACCAGACCAAATGTCAAAATGTTGTGCTGATTCATCTGCATCACCACTGGGTGTCTTGGGAAAGCTTAGTTTTTTCCTAGAAACAGTTGCCAGAGAAACTGAAGGAGGAGACTTCATTGTGTCATGTACCACTTGAGCTGTCAGCCTGCTGACCAGGAGCTCATTGCATCTCTTGAGATCTGGGTCAGTTGGAAAGAAAGAGGACATATAGCTCTTTAACCTAGGATCAAGCAAAGTTGCCAAAATGTAGTGATCCGATTTCAAGGTGTTGATAACTCTTGGATCCTGTCGAAGCGAATTAAGTACTTAATCTACAATTCCAATATAGTTAGCGGATTTGCTTTGTTTAATTTCCTCCTTCAATTTCTCTAGCTGCGTCTCAAAAAGTCTAATTTGGGGAATCACTTGACTCAAGTTAACAGTGTCTGCACTCTATTCACAGGTGACTACTTTGCTAGACTAAAGTACATTCCCACTCAAATTCTATTCTTCTTGCAGCTGCTGCATTCTGCTACATGCTGTTGCTGAAAATGAACCAAAATATTTCGGCACACAGACAGCATCTCCTGCATGTCAGTCATTTTCTAAAAAGTTCTGTACCACCAAATTGATTGTGTGAGCAAACAGAGAATGTGATGGAATTCCCCTTGCTGTAATGCTCTAACAATATTGGTGGCGTTATCAGAAATCACATATCCTCAGGAGAGTGCAAGCAGGATTAGCCATGTTGCAATGACATCCCTCAGTTTTTCATCATCATCTCTTTATTTATATAGCGTCACTAATTCCGCAGCGCTGTACAGAGAACTCATTCACATCAGTCCTTAACCCATTGGAGCTTACAATCTAAATCCCCTAACATAAACACACACACACACACACACACACACACAGATCGAGAGAGACTATGGGCAATTTAATAGCAGCTAATTAACCTACCAGTATATTTTTGGAGTGTGGGAGGAAACCGGAGCATCAGGAGGAAACCCACGCAAACACAGAGAGAACATACAAACTCCACACAGATAAGGCCATGGTTGGGAATCCAACTCATGACCCCAGTGGTGTGAGGCAGAAGTGCTAACCTCTAAGCCACCGTACTGCCCACAAACAGGTTGTCAGTGGTATGCCTCTTAGTGAAGCAGATGATGCACAGAGTACCCTGCCTCTGAAAGATCTGGCGTTGTTTGTTAGATGTTGCCGCTGTTCCTGCTGCTGAAGGCGATTTTACCAACCCAGTGGGCCGTCACAGTCACATAATCTGTTCCGCTTGTTCCCATATCTGTGGTTAAGTGTTCAGTGGGTAGAATGACATTTTGTATCACAATTATTTTATTTTTTGTAATGTCCTGGTACAGGTGAGGAATTGCTTTTCTAGTAAAATGGTGTAGTGATGAAATTTGGTAACAGGGACACAAGACCTGAATTAACTGTCTAAAACCAGCTGCATTAATAGTGGATATTGGACGCAGATCTAATACTAGCATAGTCGCCATGGCGTCTGTGATCCGCTTTGCAACTGGGTAACAGCTTTCATACTTGCTTCCTCTTGCAAAGGATTGTTTAACAGTTAATTGTTGTAAACTACTAGTAGTCTTCTTCTTGGTCTGCTTCTGGGTTGAAGATCCACACCCAGCAGCAGGAGCAACAGCAGTACCGCTCAAGGATTCTTCTGAGGAGTTCTGGATAGGAGAGGAGTCATTTCGCATTAGCAACTTGGATGCAGGACTAACTCTGGTCACTTGTGAGGATATTGATGATGAAGGTGTTGGGGGGGGGGGGTGTAGATTGCAGGTGCAGGGATCTAGATGAGAGAAGGGAGGTAGCTGATGATGGACTGCTTGTTGTTATTTTTTTAGCGTAAGTTTCTGATTTTCCTAA
The DNA here is from genome assembly GCF_038048845.1 of Mixophyes fleayi. Classification (NCBI taxonomy): domain Eukaryota; kingdom Metazoa; phylum Chordata; class Amphibia; order Anura; family Limnodynastidae; genus Mixophyes; species Mixophyes fleayi. Next base: position 98,143,899 of record NC_134403.1, on the reverse strand, counting down.
GAGCTTTCCATGAACTCGCTTCAAATGGCGTAACATGGATGAGGATCCTAGATGGTTAAGGTCCCTACCTCTACTGACTGTGGCTTACAATGCTACAAATGGCTAGACAACTGTTGTCAGAATTTGGGTAAAAATAATTCCACACATAAGAGGTGGATTTTTTGGTCTTATTACTAGGCATGACAATGGCCTTCTTATCACTGGCAGAAACTGCTGCAGTCTTTGTTTGAAAGTGTATGAAAATAATATTGTGATCTGTGAGGTGGTCAAAATTTACTGCAAATGACTTTAAATTAGTGTTATTGAGGTTAATAATAATGTAGGAACAAAAAAGAACAAAATTATGTGATTTTAGCATATTTTAGCAATTTTTCTAAAAATCACAGATCCAAAACCAAAACCAAAACATACAAAGGCGGTTTTGCCAAAACAAAAACCAAAACCAAAACACAAAGTAATTCCGATCCAAAACCAAAACCAGAACACGGGGGTCAGTGAACATCTCTAAGTTTATATGTATTTTCGCATGCAGTTTAAAAATGTGTGTTTTTGACTCAAACACAACACCAGTGGGTAAGGGCCTTTACAATTTTTTTTGCCACTGTTCCACTTTCTGCTGAATGTGGAAGCACAGAACTCTATCCATACGACAATCCATCTTTCAAGGTTCAACACCAACTAATGAAAGAATCCAGCTTACACGAGAATGCTGCCAGTGAATAGAGGACTGTACTGCTACCATTCTTGATTTTTGGAAATAGACAACTACTACTGGAGTTTTCTGCTCAGTTTTCGGCATCCCTGTGTGTGAGTCCAGTACCGTATCACTCACTTTTACCCAATGCAAAAGTAATCAGTTGGCATAAGTTAATACGAGTCACTTGGTCACAGTAAAATAACTCCCTTTCCAACTTTTACTGTTCTCCTCTGGGAATCAGGTACAGTTCCCATCTGATAAAACAGACACAAAACTAATAGGCTTACCTCAGCAGGCTGGATACCAGGCAACAGAATGACCTCTACTACAGGTGGAATGCCTACATCTAATAAACTCCTCCTAACAAGAGCTCGAAGTGAGGAATATGTACCTGTACATTTAATTCTGAGAAGATCATTTCACAAAACTTCACATCTCCATCATGAGAAAGTTACGTCAATCTGAAGCACATTACTTCAGATGTAAGGCCCTGTGGTGACTAAAATTAATAATGTAACAATGGAAATAACTGATAGATTACATACAAAGAGCTTACCCAATGACCAGCCGTGCCCAAGTTTTATTGTACAAAAAGTGCCTGGAAAGTTAGGATCTATATTTTTTATATTACAAATCTAATATCATTGCAATATATGCTAGAAGACAACTGTAATGTTCATTTTGTCGCTACCAATAAACATTGTCCAATGTGATTATAGTGGTTTCAACGCAGAGATTAAATAGCAAAAGTTAGCAGGATTTACAGCAAGCAATGATGATGCATAAAAGGTATAACAATAAACAGGAAAGTATAAACCGATTACGTTACGCAAGTGCGTCCTGAGCCCAGGTTCATATTCAGTTTTGTAGTCTGCAGTCAGGAAGAGAGATATTTAACACTGGCCCAGGGCCTGCTTATATGCAGTTAACATAAACAGTGATAATGTCACAAATATACACAGATAACACTAAGAGAGGTCTTCATTGGTCCAGGGTTAACGATGTTCCAGTAGACTGCTGGTCATAGGTCAGTTCATTTGATCTCTTCTCAACGGTGGGTGTAACTTACTCCCACTGTTGCCTATGTGTCTTCCCGCCAAATAACCAGTTTAAACTGAAATAGATTATCCCAAAGGCGCCAAATTGATATATACTGTATGCACAGATTTATTCTCATTACAATTGAACAGCATATAAAATCAGTGCACTGATACAATACATCGATATCGTTACACACTTACATACAAATATCCAGTGTTGTAAGGGTACGCTCATATGTATAAATATAGTCACTGTGCATCTCAGTTCATGATACAGTCATATGCAGACTAAAAACAAGCTGCCTGTGACCAATAATCAAATGGTTATTTGTTCAATGAAAAAATGATGCATGTGGTATTTCAATGTACAATGTCCCGTTACCGTTCCTCACAAAGTGTACAGCTATAGCAATAAATCACATATATCCATATAGATCCAGCCTTCCGGAGATAAATGAGGTGGTGAACCACTTAATTGCAATCCATGGTGGTTGATTGCCACCAAACCCAAGCGGTACGGGACTGAATTCCGTTTTCAATTCCGATCAGAAATAAGTAAGAATAGGTGCCCCGTTCTTACTCGTACAGCTAAGAAATGTCTTGAATAAAATAATCACTCTAATAGTGAGGGCTGAATACAAGACCGAGGGCCTCTTAATGTCAAAAAACAGTCTGATACTTGGAGGCACAATGGTCTCTCAATAAAGTGTGCCCGAAGGATCGCTTACCCGGTAGTTGATTTTGCACAATGGTGCCAATCCTCGGCAGTTGTTTCGTGTCTTGGATGACTCTATAATCCAAAGGGATGGACGCGGCCGCGTCGTCTTCTTTGCGCATGCGCACTTCGCGGTTTGGGGTTTCCGTTTGTAGGACCGTTCTCGCGAGCACAGCGGGATAGAAGTTCCGTTTGTTAATGCAATAGTGTCCGTTGCCTACGCGTTTCGCCGAGATACGGCTTCGTCAGGGAAGGATGCATTTGGAATGAAGAGTCATCCTTTTTATAGAGGCTCCTTATAGAGGCAGCTTGTTTTTAGTCTGCATATGACTGTATCATGAACTGAGATGCACAGTGACTATATTTATACATATGAGCGTACCCTTACAACACTGGATATTTGTATGTAAGTGTGTAACGATATCGATGTATTGTATCAGTGCACTGATTTTATATGCTGTTCAATTGTAATGAGAATAAATCTGTGCATACAGTATATATCAATTTGGCGCCTTTGGGATAATCTATTTCAAACTTATACCATGGAGGGATGAAGCCCACCCCTTTCTTTCACACACCCTATAGGCAGCCTATCTACATTTATATATAGGAAGCGCGGAATCCACCACCTTTTTTACCTTATACCAGTTTAAACTGACCCATAAACAAAGTACTTTTGAGTATTAATGTCATACCATTCATAACTTGCGATCACTTCCCTATTGAGACAGGATAGGATTTCTGCTAGTAAAATATAGATTAATAGGAAACCAAACTCCACACATTCTGTAGACCTGAACCATAATTACCCTTACTGTAGTATTATCTATGTATAAATAATATCTAATACATTTTACTAATAAATAAAAGTGGATTGGAACCTTAATAAATGTGTACTATTTACAAGTGTAACTGTGAATGTAAATGTGTGTTATTAATCCGCACGATTGCATCATTACATGTGGCGTACTAATCGCAATCACACAGAAAAAAAATATTAATTAATTTAGCCGACCGTTTAACAGCTTTTCATTCAAGATATGGTTCAACAAAGCAATATATTAATTATTAATTTGCCTAACTGTACCTTGATACACTACTTACCAACTCATGCTCACACATTTGTTATATCAGCGTCACCAGGAGAAACTGAAGCTAAAGAAACCCACATGCTGTATGTACAGATTTTATCTGGCAGTTTGGTCACTTGGACAGAATGTGGAAGATAAATCAAATGTGTATGAGCACCAAACTGATAAAGCTTATAATGTGGTTGGAATTGCTACATCAAGTTGGGAAACCCTATCTATTGATGACTGCATTGACCTGTGTGTGGTCATGAGCTGACAGGTAAAGCAGGTTTCTTTGAGAGCGATTTGTACAGCCTGCCTATTAAATTACCAAACCATTACAATTTGGCTGCAATGTGTGTGGAAAGATTATGTACAGATTAGTTCAGCGATCGGATCATATATCCATAATTCACCATGTGTGTGTGTGGCATTATGCACATCACAATATATTCACCACTTGCTACTTCTCTAGGAGCACAAAGTGTCAAATCACATTTGTGAAACGTTTTACAACTGTTAACTGAGCAGGAAACATGAAGCTACTTGTTAATACAATCTGGGACCTTGACATGTTTTTCTCTACAACAAAGGCTATTATTTGTGACACTGGTAATGAGTTGCATCAAATTAGCAGTAAATAGATTTTTTTATACAAATGAGAGCACTGAAACAGCACACTGTTTCCAGAGTACTAATACATCTTAACTCATGTGATACAATAACCAACAAATAGCCCATAGCGGAGGATAAGTATGTGCAGTAATGTTAACAGGTGCTGTATATGCTTCCACATACATTCATTAAACTGTCTACTAATAAAGACTTTAATGTCTAAGGCCCAATGCTATATCGTTAAAATGTCTGATCTTTACTTACATTCTCACTACAACCTCATGATACTAAATTCTAATAGTTATCACATAATAGCATATGTCAGAGGACAGTGAACTAAAGGTAATTAGAATGGAATATAGGTTACTTTTTATAATACTACAATTAGCATGGTGATGTAAGAAGATTGCTGTTTAGTGTTTGGGAAATGTAGTGTTTTCATCATGGCTCAGTAACAATATTTTATCCTGCAGCCAATTTCAGAAAATAATTTTAATATTACATGTTTCTCTTTCATTTTCAGTCTTGTGGTGTTTGTGTCTGTTATGTTATAGCTGCAACATGAATGTGTCTGTTTACACAAATTTTAAGTGTCGTTGCCCATGTGATATATTGGCAAGTAGTAGCTCAAAAATTTTTGTAACAGAGGTTGACAAGGTTATGGGCCCTGGGTATCCTGTGCCACATTCTGCCACAGGCTTACAATATGCCAGCGGCACTAGGCTCCTCCATCAGTGACAAGCTGGGAGTCCTTTCTCAGGGCAGCTTCCAGCCAATTGGTTCCTAGTTATACTGGGCAGCCTTTAAGCGGAGAAAGTCAACACAGAAGAAAGGCTGATTCAACTTTCCATTGTTACACATCAGTAGTAGTCCTAATCTAAATAAAGATTTAATATTAAATGGCTTGTCAGATTTAGCTCTCATAATATAGGAGACATATTATAGTCCTTCATGGCTCTACAACGTCACCATTTGTTAAAAAATATAAATAAAAAAGAATAATAAAAATTCCTTAGGCGTTGGCACATGCAAAGCAAAAAAGGTTGGGGAAGGCCCAAAATTTGCTCTGAGACCTTTGGGCCTCTAGCCATGCCCCTTTTAGGAAATATGGTGACATGATTTTTCATTTTCTTTTTTATTTACTGAAAGCAAAAAACTAAGTACTGCTATTGCTTTGCTATTTTCCATCATGTAAACATTAGAAAGTCTGTGAACTACTGGCCATAAAGTACAGGCACACTCATACACATACCTTAAAACTTTTATTGTCCCACCTTGATTCTCACTGTTTTGGATTGTGTCTCACTCTCTCACAGTGATTGTGGAGTGCTATATGTCGAACTACAATACAATATACTAAACACATGGTTTTTAAATCGGACGTTCTATTGGCCAACTACCCTATGATAAGCCCACTCTTACATCCTCCTATCCTCCTATGTGCTTCTTTTAAATAAACAACAAATGTAACAGCTGTGAGTGGGAAAGTACAGACAGAGGGCCGACATCTGGATCCATCTGTAATTTGCAAATCTCCCGGATGGGCCCACCGGGATGGCTGGCAGTGGAAAATGTTTGTATATGGAACCAACTGCAAGCTCTAACTCTGTCAGAGAGCTTTAAACTTGCTTTAAACATAATTCATGACACTTAGGGGTTGTTTGGACTATTTTAATCTAGGGGCATTTATTTCTTGCACCATGTACTCCTGTTTTTCATGTACTCCAGTTATCTTCTACGCCTGGTATTTGCTATTTCTGGAATCTTGTGATTTTGATATTAATATTTGTTTCCTTTGTCATTGAAGGAGTCTATGATTTCACCTCTCCGCATAAGACTCCTAATGGTTTTGTGAGGACGTCTGCAAATAAATAGCATTATCTTGAAATCAAAGTCTAATGGCAAAAATCTTTACATACTGCTCCAAAAGACCGGATAGGATGAGTACTCTATGGGTTATGGCAGGAAGTATGAATGACAGGAGGCTATATAACAGTCTCATATGCCTCCACTTATTACGTGGGGATATAAATAGCAATGTGGGCATTTTGGCTATATGGGCCACATTGGCTATCATTTTGCATCAGAAGCTTTATGGAAGTATGCTGGCTATGTGCTGGAGTGTGAAACTATTTATATGCTGGCATAATTTTATACGTTCATTTTATTTCAGCAAAAATAAAATGTATGTGATTATCTCATTCAATGGTGGTGCACTGCTAAACTGAATGGGAGCGCTACACTCCTTCTCCTTTAGTTGATAGCCCGCAGTTTCCCCGGTGGTCTAGTGTAGAGTAGAGGAAGTGGGGCAGGACCCCTATGTCCTCAATGTGCTATGCGGATTCGTGAACAGCAACCGTTAGTGCCTGTTGGTGCCTGAAGGAGAAAGACCCAGCAGTGGCAACTATGTTCTATATGTGTATATAGTTACCTCAAAACACCAGTAACACCCTTTACCGAAAAGCCCATGATAAAAACCATTGGTGAAAAAAAACAAAACACCAGTAACAGTGACTGGAGGCTCCCAGTATATTTATAGGAGAGTCCGCCCACAAGCATAAGCTACTGCACGGACGTGCAGTGTTACAGAGTATATACCACCATGCCTGAATATATGTATACTGCCATATACAAGTGTACACAGACTGCATAAACTGTTACTGCCTGTTTGTTACTGTACTACAAGCAACAACTGCTAGTACCTGCATAATCTGTTTGTTACCAAGGTCAATGAACCACAACCTGGTTAAGTTAAAAGCTTCCACCTAAGACAGCTGACATCTTTTACAAACACCAAAAAGTATAATACTAACTAGTTCCTGACAATCTCACTGTAAAATTTTTTTTTAAATTTGGTAGGTCTTCATACATAAAGTAACGCTTGTTAGACAAAAGTAAGGGGTGGAGGGGGAAAGAAAGAAGCCAAAACTAGCTTACTTGGTGAGGTCTTTTGACTTATTGAGACTGAATTTGTCTTATTGAAACAAACGGGATTTCTGTGACATCTTCACAGAATTAAATGCAAAGATCACCATCAATCATCCAGAAAGGAAGCTTCCCAGAGTATCAAAGCCACAGTCATTCTTGAATCATGTCATTTCAAAACAGCAATTTCATCTAGGCATCCATACAATGGAAGATTTATTGATTTTTTTTTTTAAAGGTTTTATGATTTGGAACATGAGTCTGGATAGAGACAATTTTGCAAAAAAACATTGTGTTAATTTTCCATATCAAAAGTTCTCTAGGCCACCTCATGCACCAGGTATAAACAGGTTCAGATGTACATTTTACATAGAGTGATTACTCCCCTTGAACGTTGCTCCAGATGGGAGCCAGATTCGACTCTAATTGCCCAAAATGCATCTGCTAATTTCTGGCACTTACTCTGGGTTGCCCTGTGATAGGGGACTTTTGGTCGCGGGTGGTGGAGTGTATTCAAGACACAGGTATAGATATTCCACTGTTGTACCCCAAGACTTGCATATTTGGTCTAGGTGTCAATTTGTTGTTGGGGAGGTCAGCGACCAGATATGTCCTTAACTATTTTGCCCTAGCTAAAGTTGCAATCGCTAGAGTGTGCATGGCATGGGAGGGGCCAGACTTCGGTGCCTGGTTGCTTTGGTAAATGTAGCAGTGTGGGACGAAAGATTTACCTATCAGTCCTGAGGTACCATGTCAAAATATTATAAGATAAGGTCAAGATGGGCGAAGTCAAAGTATGCAATTAGTTCTCTGGGGGCAGACTCTGATCATCATCATCAGTTATTTATATAGCGCCACTAATTACGCAGCGCTGTACAGAGAACTCATTCACATTAGCCCCTGACCCATTGGAGCTCACAGTCTAAATTAACTAAGGTACACACACACACAGACAGAGACAGAGAGACTAGGGTCAATTTTTTGATAGCAGCCAATTAACCTACCAGTATGTGTTTTGGAATGTGGGAGGAAACCGGAGCACCCGGAGGAAACCCATGCAAACACAGGGAGAACATATAAACTCCACACAGATAAGGCCATGGTCGGGAATTTAACTCATGACCCCAGTGCTGTGAGGCCGAAGTGCTAACCACTAGGCCACTGTGCTGCCCATCCTATATAAAGTGTCATTTAGGCCCTGGCCGATACTGAGGAGTGCTCCATTTAATACCTGTATAAGTGTGTAAGACATTACTAACTAACTTCCCTCACAGATGTATCCTCCTGGCAGTATTTAATATTAGTATGTTCTTTATGTAGAAGAAGCTTGGGGACCCATACAGTATATTTGTCATGAACTTACCTGTTCCCCGCTCCGCTGCGCTGTCAGCATTGTCTGGCAGCTGTGTCCGCTCCGGCAGTTCAGCGCTGTCCTCTGATGGCGCCCCCGCACTTCCGGGTTCTCCCAGCGTCAGGTCATGTGACTCCTGGGCGGGGAATTCAAATCTCTATATCTACTCTGCTCTGCACGCTACCTGTGTCAGAGCAATGTGTTTCCTGTTCCTGGCTTCCTTTCCCTGTGTACCTGACTCCTGTGATCCTGCTCCCCGTGTACTCCTATATTTCCTCAGACTCCTGTGTACCAACCTGGCTGTGACCTGACTACTCTTTGGCTTAATCCCTGGCACCGCGAATTGGACTGATCACCCCGTGTACCAACTCAGCTGTGTTCTTGACTACTCTCTGGATTTCCCTCTGGCACTGTATATCCGATTACCTCCTGTGTACCGACCCGGCTGTGTTTCTACTTCTCTGGATTCATCTCCTACGGCATACAACTGATACCGTGCATCTAGCCGGCTTCCGTGTCAGACCTCCAGACCCTGGAATTCACGGTTAGTGCCTGTATTTGCATCACCTTGTCATATTGCCTGTTTGACTATCCATCACTTAGAGCCTTCTCCCTTACGTCAGTAGGCTAACCTGGGGGCCGCGACCTGCGGTTCTTCGGCAGCAAAACCCATCCTACCTTGCGGTGGTTCTTGGTGAAGACCGAAAGACCGTTAGACTCCGCGCCCTAGGTAAGCCTGTGTAAATACTGACTAAGGCATCTGAACCGTAACAGTTTGCTCTGACCCCCCATCTAACTGATGGAAGCATCAGGAAATCCCTCCGCTAGGGAATTACTGGATCACTTAGCTGTTCGGGTTGAAGACCAAGGGAAAAATCAAGAACAATTATTACAGATTCTGCAGACTCTGTCTAACAGGTTGGACACGCTCCAAGGTACGGTCTCTGCTCAAGCAGCTCAGGTGGCAGCCCCTACTCCTCCGCCTGTTCCAGCTCCACAATCTGCTCCCTCTCAGAGCAGCCCTGCCGCTATTGTTCCAGCCATGTCTCAACTCCGCATACCTAACCCACCTAAGTTCAATGGGGATCCTAAAGAATGCCGAGGGTTCTTGAACCAGTGTGCTATTCAATTCGAACTACAGCCCGGTAACTTTCCTACGGAGAAGACTAAAGTTGCTTATATAATCTCCTTGTTGTCTGGTCAAGCGCTTGCCTGGGCTTCTCTTCTTTGGGAACATGATGATCCTATCCTTCATAATTGTGCCACATTTCTGGAAACCTTCAGACGCATCTTTGATGAACCTGGACGCGTCTCCAGTGCTGCTACAGGCGTCCTCCGTCTGCGCCAAGGTACCCTTACTCTAGGTCAGTACGTTCTCCAATTTCGCACTATGGCGGCTGAGCTACGTTGGAACAATGAAGCCACGTTTTGGCAAGGCTTGTCCGAACGTATTAAGGACGAGTTAGCGGCCCGAGAGTTACCCACTACTCTGGATGAATTGATCTCTCTCTGTAACCAGATTGATATCCGGTTCCGTGAACGCACCCAAGAGAGAGAAAATTCCCGTCGATACACATTTCGTTTGGCTCCCCGGTTCCAGAGTTCGATTACCCCGGAGGAAGAGCCTATGCAGTTGGGAAGGGCACGTTTATCCCAGGAGGAAAGAGAGAGGCGATTCAAGAATCGTTTGTGCCTCTATTGCGAGGAACCCGGTCATGTTTTGAGCCAGTGTGGGAAGCGACCGGGAAACGACCAGACCTAACTGATGTTGGAGAGGCTAAGTTAGGTATGTCTATTCCCTCTCCTGTGGATTCTAGCTTTTCTTTCCAAGTCCTTCTGCGATATATATTGATAAACAACTGTCTTTTCCAGCACTTATTGACTCCGGAGCAGCGGGGAACTTTTTACGAGCTGACATCGTAGAGAGGTTGTCGTTATCCATGCAACCATTGAATCCACCTATCGCTATTACAGCTATAGACGGCAGCCGTATTATTGGAGGTTCCATTAAAAACAGAACTGTCAACCTTTCTCTACGCATCGGAGCCTTACACACTGAGGAAATCTCCTTTTTAGTCATCCCGGAGGCTATCAACCCTTTGATTCTAGGCCTACCTTGGCTCAGACTTCACTCCCCCACTTTAGATTGGCAGAAACCTGAAGTTCTTGCATGGGGTCCAGGTTGACATTCCCGATGTCTTCCCAAGATTCATAGACCCGCTATTGCCTGTCCTTCCACATCCTCCGGTATTCCTCCTCAATATCATTCTTTTTCTGATGTCTTTTGTGAAAAGGAGGCTTCCAAGTTACCTCCACACAGACCTTGGGATTGTGCCATAGAATTGTTGCTGGATAAGATACCACCCAGAGGACGTGTGTTTTCATTGTCTCTACCCGAATCAGATGCTATGTCCATATATATCAAGGAGAATTTGAATAAGGGGTTTATCCGGAAATCCTCATCACCAGCAGGAGCCGGGTTCTTTTTCGTAAAAAAAAAAAAAGACGGCGGATTGCGTCCTTGTATAGATTATCGTGGCCTCAACGCCATGACTAAGAAGAACAGGTACCCCATGCCATTGATCTCTGAACTCTTTGATAGGATCAAAGGAGCGTCAATATTTACTAAACTTGATTTGAAAGGGGCCTACAACCTAATCCGTATCAAACAGGGGGATGAATGGAAAACGGCGTTTAATACGCACAATGGGCATTTCGAGTACCTAATTATGCCATTTGAACTTTGCAACGCCCCTGCTGTGAAGATACCGGGTTTATCTGGCCCAGTGCTACCCAGTACCTTCTAGGATTCGTATGGTCACTCAGGCAAAATGCAGTTATAAACATACAACAGTATATTTATTGTCATACAAATCACACTACAATATTATGTACACACAGTAAATAAATGCCAGGCTGATTTACCACATCATCTGTCCCTTACCCCAATAACTTAAGGAGATATAGTCACCTGCTGTCCAGACTTCATGACCCATGGATCCCTCTCAGCTGCATATATAGACTTGAGTTAGAAAACGACAATTCAAAACTCCATCTTGCACCTTCCTGAATGAAATCCAAGCATGAGCACCCTCCCCCCCTGGAGTTGTTCCTTATATATCACAGATCTAATTTCCACCGTCTTTCCCCTCCCTGGGCAAACCCCTGCATCTATTCTTCTTAACCATTGGTCAGTGCTGGACTAGGGGGGGTTGGACAGGGGAGTGAAGATGAGCTGTCCTTTCAGAGAACCTCCCCTGTTAGATGGCCTGTCTGGACTAGCCTGGTGAGAACAATGGACACTAATTAGTTTTCCTAATCAGGCACATGGCAACCTGATCCCTACCCATATTCCCCCTGGCTTCATTTTAAAGACAATGAATAGCAACCTTACTTCAAGTTATCAATATACAATAAACAATATACATATGTACACTGAACTACAATGTCCCCTTAGCCACATGTTATTGGACAATGCAGTTGTAGTCTGGTGAGCTGGGGAACAAACAGCATAGGCTATAAAAAGTACTATAATCCACATTATGTGAGAAATGAGACATGCTCACAGGGTTATCAAACTCATTTCGTCACATATACCTCCCCTACTTTTTTAGCCTTTGTTCCCCAGTGGCTCCCTTGCTCCAAGTAAACCTTTCTCCCCCAAGTCCAAAATCTCTGGCCTGCTGTGGTTTCTCCTGGGTCTGATGGCAAGGTAGACAGCAGTACACAGTTCCTCAATCTCCCACCAGGGTCCCATGGCTGCAGGGATATCATCCCACCCAGCTGGAGTGGGGGTTTATGCTGCCCTGTGTCATAAAATGAGACAACAATAAAACTGGGGCACTCCGGTGCATACATCCATTGTATTACAATTGTAGTCCAACATCCCTTGGGTGCCTTATCCACCCTTAATTGCCCAACTGCAAATAGTCCCTTGGCCTGTCCTCTGTTTCTGGAGACCATGCTCCCCTCCCCCACATATTCGAGTGAAAACTGCCAAGTGGCAGGCAAACTTTCTGGCTCTTTGTCCGTTTGTTTCTGGCCAAGATCCAATCCCCCCTCCCCCAAACACTCAAGGGACAACTGCCCAGTGGCAGGCAAAGGTGGTGGCTCCATTAATTCTTTGCTTATGGGGAATCCTCTGTCCCCCTCCCAAACCACATGTGGGTGCCCCTGTAAGTATGTTGGTGTGCATCTCCCCTCCCCTGCTACCACATCCAACTGTTGCACTACTTCCCTCGCCTCTGGCGCATCGGGGTAGTGTGAATCCTCATTGGACACAGACTTGTCCTCCTGGCAGCAAAACAAACTGGATGGTCCAATGCAGGCCTCTGGTTTTGAGTCCTGGATTCCCAGATTTGGAGCTGGAGTGCGATGCTTCAAAGCTTGTGGGGCTGGTGAATCTTGCTGTGCTGGTGCCCTCTCAGACACCCACTCAGTAAACATCTCCTCATCTGCCAATTCTGCATTGGGGAGGGCATAAGTGTAGTTTTCCCAGGACCCCATGGTAGTGGCCTCTGACATGACAATTCCTTTATCCTCTCCCATTAATTCTGTCCTACAGTCTGTAAACATGATTTCTGCTGAGATCATATGTTGCGCAAGTTTATGATTCTCTTCTGCCACAATTGGGTACAGCTGTACATCACTTGCCCCGGAGAGTACACATGCGGTATCCTGCGTTACTTCATTAAACAAATTCTTTTCAGGCACAACAGGGATGGATAACTGGTCTTTTCTGTAATTCTGTTCTAACTCAGACACAGTCTCAGGTTCCAATAACACTGGCAAATTATCAGAAGATGCTACTACATGGTACTTACTTGGTAGCTCTTTTCCATCCAAGTCACCAAATGGGAGAATTTCTCCTAATCCTTTCTGAGTAGTCAGAGGTACAACATCCTCACCAAGCAGTTCTTCTCCAGACTCCCCCAAGATAGTAGCTTGGGCAACTGTATTTAATCCACTGAGATGGACTTCCCCCTGATTAACAGACTGAGCAGCCATCTTTTTAGAGTGTGATAAAAGATATTCCAATTGGCATTTTTCAGTATTCACTCGATAACACTGATCCTGCCACATTTCAGTGTCCGTAAATCCTTGCCGCCATACCTCATCCTCTGCTTCTTCAAAACTCTGTTGCAGACATTGCATTTGTTCCCAGAGAGGTATGTGGGGACCTAAAGTGAGCATCCATTTTCTATAAACACTAAAGGCATTGATGGGATTCTCCTGATCTTTTAACAAACGTTTCAGGATATCCATGTGTGTGCAGTACAGGTAAGGTACACCCCGGATCTGGCATTCCACTATCAGCTCCTCCATACTCATTGTCTCTAGTGGATCTGTAGAATCTGCTAATGGGACAGATTCTATTAATACATTTGCAGGGGATTCATCAGGCATGTCCCTGTGCTGTAATAGTCCATTTACATCTTGTTTGTACTGCTGATTATTGTTGTATCTGGATTCTCCCTTGGCCAGATTCTGCATAGTACAAATAACTTCATGTGTAAAATCATCCCGTGCTGGTTCATCCCGAAAATTACAGGCACTTGCCTCCTCTTTCAACATTAGGAACACATCCAACAGGTTCTCCAATTTCTCCTGTAGACTGGCTCCTTTCCACATAATAATCTTTGGGCACTCCTCATCCCAATAATCCAAAATGTGCTGCATTGTGGTGGGGTGGTGCAACACATCCATATCTCCATCCTGCAGACACTCCCACAGTCCTTCATCCCAGTACGCCTTTCTCCTGGGTGTACTGGACTGCTTCATCCCTTCCTTTGGGAACTTTTGCAACACTGGGCTGTGATCTGCTCTCTTGTTCCTAGAGCTCACAGCCATTTTACTTCCAGGGATCACCTCACTGTGATTTCCCCTCTTTGAGACACGGTTCCATCTTCCGCTCTCCTCTGGCGGGGTGCGCTTCCCCTTATCAAATCGGCACTTAGGCGGCATCTTCCCTCGCCTAAAGCCCACAACGCTTTTCATGACACTTTCTACCATAAAGCCTTTAGGAGTAAGTTCAGGATAATGTGGTAACTGGTTTCTAGTGCTAACTGCTTTGCAGAGCCCTGGAATGTATCACGATACAGTTCCCCTGCAGCTCTACCCAGATAGGACTTGGGACTGAGTGACCCCACTGCTTGCCACCAAAAATGTGAAGATACCGGGTTTATCTGGCCCAGTGCTACCCAGTACCTTCTAGGATTCGTATGGTCACTCAGGCAAAATGCAGTTATAAACATACAACAGTATATTTATTGTCATACAAATCACACTACAATATTATGTACACACAGTAAATAAATGCCAGGCTGATTTACCACATCATCTGTCCCTTACCCCAATAACTTAAGGAGATATAGTCACCTGCTGTCCAGACTTCATGACCCATGGATCCCTCTCAGCTGCATATATAGACTTGAGTTAGAAAACGACAATTCAAAACTCCATCTTGCACCTTCCTGAATGAAATCCAAGCATGAGCACCCTCCCCCCCTGGAGTTGTTCCTTATATATCACAGATCTAATTTCCACCGTCTTTCCCCTCCCTGGGCAAACCCCTGCATCTATTCTTCTTAACCATTGGTCAGTGCTGGACTAGGGGGGGTTGGACAGGGGAGTGAAGATGAGCTGTCCTTTCAGAGAACCTCCCCTGTTAGATGGCCTGTCTGGACTAGCCTGGTGAGAACAATGGACACTAATTAGTTTTCCTAATCAGGCACATGGCAACCTGATCCCTACCCATATTCCCCCTGGCTTCATTTTAAAGACAATGAATAGCAACCTTACTTCAAGTTATCAATATACAATAAACAATATACATATGTACACTGAACTACAATGTCCCCTTAGCCACATGTTATTGGACAATGCAGTTGTAGTCTGGTGAGCTGGGGAACAAACAGCATAGGCTATAAAAAGTACTATAATCCACATTATGTGAGAAATGAGACATGCTCACAGGGTTATCAAACTCATTTCGTCACACCTGCCATCTTTCAAAATTTCATTAACGAGATTTTTCAGGACTTCTTGTATCGATTTGTTGTGATTTATCTGGATGATATCCTGATTTTTTCTCCTGATATGGCTACTTATCGCCATCATGTCTCCTTGGTCCTTCAACGCCTTCGGTCACATCATCTGTACTGTAATTTGGACAAGTGTGTCTTTGAAAAAACCTATCTCCCTTTTCTTGGTCACGTGGTTTCTGGCTCCGGATTACGTATGGATCCCGAGAAGTTAAAGGCAATTTCTGATTGGCCCCATCCGGTAGGACTTAAGGCCATCCAGCGTTTCGTTGGGTTCTCTAATTATTACCGCCACTTCATCAAAGGGTTTTCTTCCGTGATAGCACCCATCACCTCCTTGACTAAGAAGTCGGCCAATGCTAAAACCTGGCCACCGGAGGCCGTGAAAGCCTTCAAGAATCTTAAAGAAGCCTTCATCTCAGCTCCTATTCTTCAGCAACCAGATCCTTCCTTCCCTTTTTTCCTTGAGGTAGATGCATCCTCTACTGGAGTGGGAGCTATCTTATCTCAGAAGAATTCTACTGGAAAATTTTCTCCCTGTGACTTCTTTTCTCGTAAATTTTTGGCTACCGAAAAGAACTATGGCATTGGAGATAGAGAACTCCTCGCTATCAAATTGGCCTTGGAAGCTTGGAGACATCATTTAGAAGGAGCCAGATTTCCTGTTACAATTTTTACAGATCACAAGAACTTTCTGTATTTACAAACTGCATCTTGCCTCAATCCTCGTCAGGCCAGAGGGTCCCTATTTTTCTCCCGCTTCGATATGATCATTACCTTCAGACCAGGGTCCAAGAACAAGAAGGCTGACGCTCTCTCTCGTTCCTTCGACTCTATGGATACAGAAGAAGTAGGTTCTAGACCCATCCTAGATCCAAAATGTATTTTGGCTACTACTCCTACTCATGTTATTGTTCCTCACTGGAAGACTTTGGTTCCTCCACATCTCCAATCAAAACTCCTTAAATGGGCCCATGCCTCCCGTTTTTCTGGTCATGCCGGTATAAAGAAAACCTTGGAATTTATCTCGCGTGGTTATTGGTGGCCATCTATCCACTCGGACGTTCGACAGTTTGTGACGGCATGTTCCACTTGTGCTCAGAACAAAGTTCCTCGTCAAGCTCCATACGGTCTGCTGCAACCTCTACCCATTCCAGATCGACCTTGGAGTCACCTTTCTATGGATTTTATCACAGATTTACCCTCCTCCAGGGGTTTCTCAGTAGTATGGGTGGTCACTGATCGTCTCTCCCGGGCCGCTCATTTTGTGGCATTAAAAGGTCTCCCTTCTGCTCCTGTTCTGGCTCAACTCTTCATCAAAGAGATTTTCCGCCTACATGGCTGTCCAGATGTTATCGGGGAACTCAGTTAGTGGCGAGATTTTGGAGGGCTTTTTCTCATGTCTGTGGAATTAAGTTGAATTTTTCTTCTGCATATCATCCTCAAAGTAATGGTCTCACTGAAAGGACTAATCAGGAACTGGAGAAATTTCTCAGATGTTTCATTTCAGCTAAACATGATGATTGGGTCGATTTATTACCTTGGGCAGAATTCGCTCACAATAATAATTTGCATGATTCCACCTCCACTTCTCCCTTTTTTGCTTTTCAAGGATTTCATCCTAAAGTTCCGCCCTTCAAGGATCTACCCGCTTCTGGAGTTCCTGCAGTTGATTCCCGTCTATCGGACTTCTCGGCTAGGTGGGATCTAATCAAACACAAATTGCTTCACACCTCTGCCATCAGTAAAAAAGCATTTGACAAAAGAAGAAGACCATCTCCATTACTTGCCCCTGGTGACAAAGTATGGTTGTCTACGAAGAATCTCCGCTTGCTGGTTCCCTCTAGGAAATTCGCTCCCCGATTTATTGGTCCCTTTAAGATCTTAGAGGTCGTCAATCCAGTGGCCTTTAGATTAAAGTTACCTCCTACCTTAAGGATTCCCAATGTGTTTCACATTTCCCTTCTCAAGCCACACTTGTTATTAACAAGTTTTTCTCTTCTAAAAAACCTCCTGCTGCTATTTTTGCGCTAGATCAGGAATTTGAGGTTAAGGAGATTCTAAACTCTCGGATTTCCAGAGGTTCCTTACAGTTCCTGGTTCATTGGGAAGGCTACGGTCCTGAGGAGCGTTCTTTGATTCCTGCACGAGATCTTCATGCTCCAAGTTTGTTGAAGAGATTCCATGCTAAGTTCCCTCAAAAGCCTTATAGGTTGTCCGGAGGCCGCCCCTAAAGGGGGGGGTACTGTCATGAACTTACCTGTTCACCGCTCCGCTGTCAGCGTTGTCTGGCAGCTGTGTCCGCTCCGGCAGTTCAGCGCTGTCCTCCGATGGCGCTCCCGCACTTCCGGGTTCTCCCAGCGTCAGGTCATGTGACTCCTGGGCGGGGAATTCAAATCTCTATATCTACTCTGCTCTGACACGTTGCCTGTGTCAGAGCAATGTGTTTCCTGTTCCTGGCTTCCTTTCCCTGTGTACCTGACTCCTGTGATCCTGCTCCCCATGTAATCCTATATTTCCTAAGACTCCTGTGTACCAACCTACTACTCTTTGGCTTAATCCCTGGCACCGCGAATTGGACTGATCACCCCGTGTACCGACTCAGCTGTGTTCTTGACTACTCTCTGGATTTCCCTCTGGCACTGTATATCCGATTACCTCCTGTGTACCGACCCGGCTGTGTTTCTACTTCTCTGGATTCATCTCCTACGGCATACAACTGATACCGTGCATCTAGCCGGCTTCCGCGTCAGACCTCCAGACCCTGGAATTCACGGTTAGTGCCTGTATTTGCATCACCTTGTCATATTGCCTGTTTGACTATCCATCACTTAGAGCCTTCTCCCTTACGTCAGTAGGCTAACCTGGGGGCCGCGACCTGCGGTTCTTCGGCAGCAAAACCCATCCTACCTTGCAGTGGTTCTTGGTGAAGACCGAAAGACCGTTAGACTCCGCGCCCTAGGTAAGCCTGTGTAAATACTAAGGCATCTGAACCGTAACAATATTATACTATATAACATAATACATGTTAGCATACTCATATAAATTGACACTAAATATAACCCATTGTGTGCCATGGAAATAATATCTTACTGGCAGTTGAGATATTTACAGCTGTTAAGATGGTTTCTTTTTTCAATGTGGATTGTAACTTTATGTGGAACTACGACATTTATCTATGTATCTTCATTTCTTTTGTTTTGTTTTATCTATATTAAAAAATGCAATACAAAATATCTGATTTAAAAAAAAAAAGTTGTCTAGGCTGCAAGGGAGGAGAATGTTTGGGATATGCTGTGAAGGTATTGTGGAAAGTTAAGGTTGGACTACAATATAGAGGTTTGTATTAGAAATTGTGGAAAATTCAGTTTAGGTTATAGAGGGTATGCTAGGATTAGGCCTGCTAGTGCCACAGCAGCAGTATATACTGTAATCCTGGTAATGGTATGGGAATACCAAATAGAGAGTTCTTGCACTTTCTTGGCTAGTAGTCACAGATAGGAATCTAGAGCCCATGTTTTCTCTTATAGCTGCTTATTCAGCTTTACAGTTGGAATTCTCAAGAACAGTTATGCACAACTTTTATAAATTTGTATATATGCCAGCTCACTTCCAGACATGATCCGTTGGTCAAAAATCCAGTCAATTTCATTCCAGCATTCTGTAAAATCCCCAACCCTTCTATAATAGCCCCTTTTTAAAAGCATAAACCTTGATTGTTTAACGGGTTTAATAACAAATTGTCACTCACCGGACCGTGAGTGCCTCTTCCCGGACATTTAGGAACCGTGGCCGTCCACCATCCTGAGGGTCTGCGCATGCGCAGCCCTTTTCTATACTTCAGTGTATACCCCTTTAACTTAATTGGCAGATCAGGCAACCTCCCTATATTAAGCACCTGTGGTCACCACCACGTTGCCTGATCTTGGAGTCTCATTCCTCATGAGTCTCTGAAGGTGTTCCTGTATTACTCGTGTATTCAGCGCTGCTGATTCCTGTGGTTTCCAAACCACTTCTACTACTGTGGTTCCATACCACTTCTACCATCAACTGTATCATCATGACTGTTTGCTGATTCCTATCCGCTGCCTCCGTGCACTACAGTCTTCTATACCACTTCAACGTTATTTTATATCAATGTGACTGTTTGCTCATTGCTATCCGCTGCCTCCGTGCACTCCAGCTTTTACCTCACTCATCTGCTTCTCATCAAGTCTGCTTGCTGATTTCTATCCGCTGCCTCTGTGCACTACAGTCTCCTGCTTGCAACTCGCCTGTGTTCAACATCGTGACTGCCAGCTGACTACTATCCGCTGCCTCTGTGCACTACAGTCTCCTGCTTGCAACTCGCCTGTGTTCAACATCGTGACTGCCAGCTGACTACTATCCGCTGCCTCTGTGCACTACAGTCTCCTGCTTGCTACTCGCCTGCGTTTAACATCGTGACTGCCAGCTGATTACTATCCGCTGCTTCCGTGCACTATTGTCTCATCTCATCTTTGCTGTGACTTCCTCGAGACTGCCGCTTTCATTACCATCTGCTACACTTCGTGATCAACAGCTCCTGCCCTGCACTCCTGTTTCCCATCGCTGTTGGTTCCTGTGGTTGCTACTGGTTACCTCCGTGTGCCGCTGAGTCCTGCTGCGGTGGTCAGCGCTATCGTCCATCTCCTGCTGATCCACTCTCCACGCCTTCACGTGTTCCACTGGTCTCTACCCTCCGGTCAGCATTGGATTTGTATCTCATCTACTACCCTCTGCTGGATCATCTCCATTCTCCTGGGTCCCCTATGAGTCCAGTTCCACGTGTTGCTGACTCCTGTGGATTCGTGTCCCTGTTGGTCCACTCACCTGTGCGCTGCACCTGCTAGACCGCTGCTTCACCTATCCAGGGACTTCCTATCCAGTCGGCCTCCAGCCGCTCAGGTACCGCTGCAATCCCATCTGACTGCTACTGCTGAACCACGGTATGCATACTTCCCATTGACTGTGCTGTGTATTGCATATCTTGCTGGACTGTGTTTGGTTCTCTCTGGAGTCTGCTATCCGCTGAGTCTATTGCCATCATTGACTGTGTTATCATTGTGCTGGACTACTTCAAGAGACTTTCTAGATTGCAGACCTGATCAGTCATTTATATATATATATATCTATATTGTGCATATTACTGTGGATCGTGTATAAGGTGCCTGTGTATATCCTGTGTTGCAGTCTTCCCCCGTGCACCTCCTCACATATATATTCAGTGGTACAACTTGCTGATGTCAGACCACTGATCCCTGTTTCCGGTATCACCTGTTCCATTATCCTCTCACATAGCAGTGGTACAACTTGCTACCGCAGACCACTGACTACCTGGATACCTCCACTTGGATTCCATTCCTTCACTCAGACAGCGGTACAACTTGCTACCCGCAGACCGCTGACTCTCATCACCTCCTTGTTTCTGTTGGACATTCCTCCTCACTATAGCAGTGGTACAACTTGCTATCGCAGACCACTGACTACCTTCACGTGTCCTTGTCCATACAGTTCCTTGTGTATCATTACCTCATTATTACCAGTGTTGCTAGTCATAGACTTTCCTGAGCATCTCATCGGCCATCATTTCATGTTCCGTGATCACCCAGCTACCAGAGTACCCTATTACCATCTACATTGCTCTGGTAAGCCTACCATCTGGTGATCCCTGGGTAAAGACTCCTAGTGCCCGTGACAGTAAGATCAGGCCATGACAGACCCAGATGTGGAACCTACCGCCAAAGAGATGCTGCAACATCTGGTTAGCCGTGTGGAGCAACAGGATGCCCGCCAACAGCTGTTACTTCAGTGTTATCAGTCATTAACCTCCCAAGGAACATCTGGACAGACTGTGACAGCTACTACTGAAGCTCCTGTGCTTTCCTCCGTTTCCCCATTGCCATCCCAGGTGTCTATAGCTTCCACGCTTCACCTGCCTACTCCGTCAAAGTACGATGGAGACCCCAAAACTTGTAGGGGTTTCCTTAACCAATGTTCAGTCCATTTTGAGCTCCAACCTCAAAATTTTTCTACCCATCGTTCCAGAGTGGCCTATCTTATCTCTTTGTTTTCAGGACAAGCCCTGGCTTGGGCCTCCCCTCTGTGGGAGAGGAACGATCCAATATTACAAGATAGTGCCAAATTCATTTCTACATTCCGAAGTGTGTTCGATGAACCAGGTCGTGTGACCTCCGCTGCTTCCAGCATCCTCCGTCTGCGACAAGGATCTCATACTGTAGGCCAGTACGTCATTCAATTTAGGATCTTAGCCTCTGAACTTCAGTGGAACACTGAAGCCCTAGTTGCCGCCTTCTGGCAGGGGCTTTCCGATAAAATTAAAGATGCACTGACTACCCAAGAGCTTCCTTCGTCACTTGAAGATTTGATCTCTCTATGCCATCGTGTTGATATGAGATTTCGTGAAAGAGAGGCTGAGAAAACGACTTCTGCTAAAGCACCTTTTCGCTCTAACCCTCAATTTCGTCCAGTGTCACCCGTTGTGATTCCCATGGAGATAGGACGTTCCAAGTTATCTTCTGAGGAGAGGAAACGAAGAGTCAAGAATAGACTCTGTATCTATTGTGCTGATTCCACTCATGTCCGCAGCTCCTGCCCTAAGAGATCGGGAAATGCCAGGCCCTAACTAGTTCTGGAGAGGTGAAGTTAGGGTCCCTGGAGTCCTCTCCATCGTCTATGAAATCTAAAGTCTGCGCTTTTGATGTGACTATTTCCTTTGCTACCAAAACCTTTGAGTCACAGGCATTGATTGATTCCGGAGCAGCAGGAAATTTTATTTCCAAATCGTTAGTTAATCAATGGTCTCTACCAATGATTACCTTAAAAACTCCCATTACTGTGACGGTTATCGATGGATCACGTCTCATCAACGGTCTCATCACCCAGAGTACGTCTCCAGTAACCCTTCAGATTGGTGCTCTGCATCATGAAGAGATATCGTTTTTAATTCTTCCTGTTACGACAAGTCCGATTGTCCTAGGCCTTCCATGGCTTCAGTGTCACTCTCCCCAGATTGACTGGCGCACCCCTCAAGTCACGTCTTGGGGGTCTGAATGTCACCATCATTGCCTTTCCCAAGTCATTCCTCTCAAGGTACAGCAAGCTTCCATCTCAGCTATTTCATCGGGACTCCCTCCTCAATATGCTTCATTTACCGATGTTTTTGATAAAGCTCAGTCTGAACGTCTTCCTCCTCATCGTTCTTGGGATTGTCCGATTGATCTTCTTCCTGGCAAGACTCCTCCCAGGGGCCGGGTCTATCCACTCTCGTTACCTGAAACTCAAGCTACATCTGAATATATACGGGAGAACCTCCAGCGTGGGTTCATTCGACCTTCCACCTCGCCCGCTGGAGCTGGGTTCTTCTTTGTCAAAAAGAAGGATGGATCATTACGCCCTTGTATAGATTTTCGTGGACTCAATGCCATTACTATCAAGAATCGGTATCCCATTCCGTTGATCACTGAGCTATTTGACCGCATCAAGGGAGCCCGTATTTTTACTAAGTTGGATCTTCGTGGTGCCTACAATTTAATCAGAATCCGTTCCGGTGACGAATGGAAGACGGCGTTTAACACCAGAGACGGGCATTACGAATATCTGGTAATGCCTTTCGGGCTATGTAATGCCCCCGCTGTTTTTCAGGGCTTCATCAATGAGATTTTTCGGGACTTATTATATGTATGTGT
The DNA here is from genome assembly GCF_038048845.1 of Mixophyes fleayi. NCBI lineage: Eukaryota > Metazoa > Chordata > Amphibia > Anura > Limnodynastidae > Mixophyes > Mixophyes fleayi. The sequence continues at coordinate 98,120,716 of NC_134403.1, read as the reverse complement.
CGTCGTCTACCTGGACGACATATTGATTTTTTCACAGGACCTGCCTTCTCACCACCAACATGTGGCAGAAGTCCTCTCCAGGCTACGGAAAAATTCATTGTTCTGTAAATTAGAAAAATGTTCATTCGAATTACCCCAGATTCCATTCTTGGGGTATATTGTTTCCGGAGTTGGTCTGAAGATGGATCCTGACAAAGTAAATGCTGTACTACATTGGCCCCAGCCAACTACTCTTCGTGCCATCCAGCGTTTTTTAGGTTTTGCCAATTACTATAGACGCTTCATTCAAGACTTTTCTTCCATTGCATCTCCTATTGTGGCCCTGACTCGAAAAGGGGCTAATCCTAAGCAATGGTCTACTGAGGCTATTCAAGCCTTTCAAACATTAAAAGAGTCCTTCTCTTCGGCTCCAATCCTTCGTCAGCCTGATGTGACACTCCCCTTTTTCCTAGAAGTAGATGCCTCTAATGTGGGCTTAGGAGCTATTCTCTCCCAACGCTCGGAACAGCAAAAATTCCACCCTTGTGCCTTCTATTCTCGGGGCCTCCTACCCGCAGAGAAGAATTATACCATCGGAGACAAGGAATTACTGGCTATCAAAGCCGCATTAGAGGAATGGAGATACTTGTTGGAGGGAGCTCGCCATCCGGTGACGATCTTCACGGATCATAAGAACTTGTCATATCTCCAGTCTGCCCAATGCTTGAACCCTCGTCAAGCAAGATGGTCTCTTTTCTTTTCCCGTTTTGAATTAATAATTACCTTCAAACCAGCTGCCAAGAACAAAAAAGCTGATGCCTTATCTAGAGCCTTTGTTACGTCCTCTGATATAGAAGAGGTTTCCAACCATACCATTCTAGACCCCAAATGTATCTCACTGGCTGCTTCATCCACCAAAACGCTACCATTTGGGAAGACCCTCGTGCCTCCTACTCTAAGGAGGAAAATCCTTTCGTGGTTCCATGCCTCTCGTTTTTCTGGACACGCCGGTGAACACAAGACTTTTGAGATCCTCTCTCGAAGTTACTGGTGGCCTTCAATGAGGAGAGACGTCAAAGAGTTCATTGCTTCCTGTGAATTATGTTCGCAATTCAAATCCTCCCGCAGAACCCCAGCAGGGTTGCTGCGACCACTACCCATTCCGTCCAAACCATGGACCCATATTAGTATGGATTTCGTTACTGACTTACCACCTAGTAAGAACCATAACACTATTTGGGTGGTAGTGGACAGATTTTCGAAGATGGCTCATTTCATCCCTCTGTCTGGTTTGCCTTCCTCGTCTATCCTGGCTGAACATTTCATTAAAGAGATCTTCCGTATCCATGGATGTCCATCTGAGATTGTGTCTGATAGAGGAGTACAATTCGTGTCCAGATTCTGGCGAGCCCTTTGTAAAACCTTGGGCATACGATTAGCACTCTCATCTTCTTACCATCCACAATCCAATGGACAAACCGAACGTGTCAATCAAGATCTTGAGACTTTTATAAGGATATTTTCATCAGCCAATCAAGACAACTGGGTAGAGTTACTCCCTTGGGCTGAGTTCGCCCATAACAACATGTACCATGAGTCATCATCCAAAACTCCATTCTTTGTGGTCTACGGTCACCATCCGTCTTTTCCGGAATTTCCTGCCCTCCCGCCCACCCAAGTCCCTGCGGTGGAAACTGTTTGTCAGACCTTTAAAAATATCTGGTCTCAGGTCAGAACCTGTTTAAAGAAGACATCTGTCAAATATAAATCTTTCGCTGATAAGAAGAGGCGGGCTATTCCACCACTAAAAATTGGAGATCGTGTCTGGTTATCCACAAAAAATATTCGTTTGAAGGTTCCATCCATGAAATTCGCCCCTCGTTTTATTGGTCCATATAGGATCATTCAAGTTATAAATCCAGTATGTGTGAAACTCCTTCTTCCTAAGAGTCTTCGGATTTCTAATGCCTTCCATGTATCTTTGCTCAAACCTCTTATTATCAACCGTTTTTCAACTCCTCCCTCAGCTCCGCAGCCAGTTCAAGTTCATCAGGAGGAGGATTTTGAGATTACCGAGGTACTAGATGCAAAAATTTCGCGAGGAGTCCTCCACTTCCTCGTTCATTGGAAGGGCTTTGGTCCTGAGGAGCGCTCTTGGATCAAAGCTGAAGATCTTAATGCTCCTGCCCTTTTGAAGAAGTTTTACTCCAAAAATTCGGACAAGCCCGGTTCCAGGCGTTCTGTGCCCACCTTTAAAAGGGGGGGTACTGTCACTCACCGGACCGTGAGTGCCTCTTCCCGGACATTTAGGAACCGTGGCCGTCCACCATCCTGAGGGTCTGCGCATGCGCAGCCCTTTTCTATACTTCAGTGTATACCCCTTTAACTTAATTGGCAGATCAGGCAACCTCCCTATATTAAGCACCTGTGGTCACCACCACGTTGCCTGATCTTGGAGTCTCATTCCTCATGAGTCTCTGAAGGTGTTCCTGTATTACTCGTGTATTCAGCGCTGCTGATTCCTGTGGTTTCCAAACCACTTCTACTACTGTGGTTCCATACCACTTCTACCATCAACTGTATCATCATGACTGTTTGCTGATTCCTATCCGCTGCCTCCGTGCACTACAGTCTTCTATACCACTTCAACGTTATTTTATATCAATGTGACTGTTTGCTCATTGCTATCCGCTGCCTCCGTGCACTCCAGCTTTTACCTCACTCATCTGCTTCTCATCAAGTCTGCTTGCTGATTTCTATCCGCTGCCTCTGTGCACTACAGTCTCCTGCTTGCAACTCGCCTGTGTTCAACATCGTGACTGCCAGCTGACTACTATCCGCTGCCTCTGTGCACTACAGTCTCCTGCTTGCAACTCGCCTGTGTTCAACATCGTGACTGCCAGCTGACTACTATCCGCTGCCTCTGTGCACTACAGTCTCCTGCTTGCTACTCGCCTGCGTTTAACATCGTGACTGCCAGCTGATTACTATCCGCTGCTTCCGTGCACTATTGTCTCATCTCATCTTTGCTGTGACTTCCTCGAGACTGCCGCTTTCATTACCATCTGCTACACTTCGTGATCAACAGCTCCTGCCCTGCGCTGCACTCCTGTTTCCCATCGCTGTTGGTTCCTGTGGTTGCTACTGGTTACCTCCGTGTGCCGCTGAGTCCTGCTGCGGTGGTCAGCGCTATCGTCCATCTCCTGCTGATCCACTCTCCACGCCTTCACGTGTTCCACTGGTCTCTACCCTCCGGTCAGCATTGGATTTGTATCTCATCTACTACCCTCTGCTGGATCATCTCCATTCTCCTGGGTCCCCTATGAGTCCAGTTCCACGTGTTGCTGACTCCTGTGGATTCGTGTCCCTGTTGGTCCACTCACCTGTGCGCTGCACCTGCTAGACCGCTGCTTCACCTATCCAGGGACTTCCTATCCAGTCGGCCTCCAGCCGCTCAGGTACCGCTGCAATCCCATCTGACTGCTACTGCTGAACCACGGTATGCATACTTCCCATTGACTGTGCTGTGTATTGCATATCTTGCTGGACTGTGTTTGGTTCTCTCTGGAGTCTGCTATCCGCTGAGTCTATTGCCATCATTGACTGTGTTATCATTGTGCTGGACTACTTCAAGAGACTTTCTAGATTGCAGACCTGATCAGTCATTTATATATATATATATCTATATTGTGCATATTACTGTGGATCGTGTATAAGGTGCCTGTGTATATCCTGTGTTGCAGTCTTCCCCCGTGCACCTCCTCACATATATATTCAGTGGTACAACTTGCTGATGTCAGACCACTGATCCCTGTTTCCGGTATCACCTGTTCCATTATCCTCTCACATAGCAGTGGTACAACTTGCTACCGCAGACCACTGACTACCTGGATACCTCCACTTGGATTCCATTCCTTCACTCAGACAGCGGTACAACTTGCTACCCGCAGACCGCTGACTCTCATCACCTCCTTGTTTCTGTTGGACATTCCTCCTCACTATAGCAGTGGTACAACTTGCTATCGCAGACCACTGACTACCTTCACGTGTCCTTGTCCATACAGTTCCTTGTGTATCATTACCTCATTATTACCAGTGTTGCTAGTCATAGACTTTCCTGAGCATCTCATCGGCCATCATTTCATGTTCCGTGATCACCCAGCTACCAGAGTACCCTATTACCATCTACATTGCTCTGGTAAGCCTACCATCTGGTGATCCCTGGGTAAAGACTCCTAGTGCCCGTGACACAAATCAATCAGTATGTGTTGAGTGAAATTGTTTTAAACTGCTTGATATGCTATATATTTCAAAACAAACAGGATTGTTCAACATTAAGTGGTGACTGAGTCAGAATGGGCTTAATGTGCTACCCTGCTCCACCATGCTCTATGAGTGTCAGTCGCCGCCTCCGCACTGACACTAGGTGCGAGAGGCGGCCATCTGTGTCTTTACCCTACTTGCTGTCCGCCGCGCACGCATGCTGTTACCTACAATCTCCAGTTGCCTCCCTCTCTCCGTGTCCACAATTCCTTTCATATATCTCTATTCAAACCCTTAATTCTTATTGAATTTTCTAGGAATTATTTTCCTCCTCCTCCTCCTGTCAAATCGGTTATGGGTAATTAATATGAGGTTGAACGTATCCTAGATTCCCGTACTATTCGTAGCAGAACTAATTTCCTGGTTCATTGGAAAGGCTATGGCTCAGAAGAGAGATCTTGTGTGGACAAGAAGGATTTACACGCTCCCTGTCTTCTCTCCAATTTCGTTAGGTGCCAGTCTACGAATTGTTCTGTTCCGTGGAGAGGGGAGGAAGGTACTGTATCGCCTGTGTCTTTCCGATCATCGCGTCCCATTGCCTAGCAATGGGACACTTCCCCTACTTCCGTGCCGCCACACGCATGCACGTTCCGATTTGAGTCCCGTCGCTAGGCAATGGGACGTCTTGTAACTTCCGGTTGGTGGTCAGCGTATCTGGCCACCGATAATCTTCCCTCCTATCAGGGACTATAGGGGTGCCTTGTCTGTATTTGGTTCCTGATCCAGTTTCTGACATGGCTTCCTTGTGAACTTCCGTTTGGATTCTGCTTTGTACCTTGCCGCTAGTTCTGGTTTCCTGATACTTGGCCTGCCTCTTAATACTCTTTGGATTTTCCTTTTGTACCTTGCTGCCCGTTGGTTCTGACCTGGGTTGATTGACTACGCATAGTCCACTCTGTTTCTACGCTGGTGGCTTTCTTGGAGAACCGCAACCTGCGCACCCTTTTGCAGCGAAGCTCAAACTCCCTTGCGGGGGTCCCTGGTGAACACCGGGGGTGTGGTAGATTCCGCGCCTCCTTGCTCAGCTGCGCAAATACCAGCTAGTAACCTCCTCTCTGATCGTGACAGTGAGTCATTGACTGTGTATTGTCACACATCGCAACAGCTAACCTCTCATTCTGGCTGCTCTGAACTGAGCATGTGCACACCTGGTCTTTTCAAAAGTCCCTACAGTCACTTGATTGGCTAAGTACCTGTCAGCCTGTCTATTTAAAGCACCTGCCTCCTTACTATGGTTGCCAGATCTTCAGGTCTTCTTACCTGTTAGGATGTCTCCTCCTCTGGCACCTGTTTGTTGCTTCCACCTCGTTGTACTCTGGATTCAGCAATCACCCTGCAGTCTATTGCTTTCCTGTGTATATCTTTATCACCTTCACAGTCAACTCGCTTCTGCTACTCTGCAGATCGTTGCACATCTCCTTTGCTCCTGCTCCAGGGCTTCCAGCTCATCAGGACCTCAGCGCATCATCACCCTGCAGTCTATGACTCTCATATGTATACCTGCATCACCTCCACAGTCAAGACGCTGCTGCTCTGTTTTGCATCTCATCTGGGAATCACAGCCTACAGAGAAGAGGCGAGGAAAGGAGGGGGGGGGGGGGAATGGGAGACATCAGCGGAGGGTGTTCTAGCAAAGAAGCCGGGGAGACATACGGGACATCTTGCGTTTAATGAGGCAAAGTTGAACAGAGAGGGGCTCTATTGAGATTTAGGAGACGAGACTACAACTGAGTTGGAAGTCAGACCAGGTGAACCACTTCATCAGGGGGGAGGAGGCTGAAGTAGAATACTTGAAACCAATGGTTTCCATCGTATAACTATGTTGAATTTTTGCTATGACTTTGCAGAGAGGCAGGGGAGTCGAGTTCTTCCACTGCTGGGCAATAGCCGCTCTAGTAGCAATTAGAATATGACCCACCACATACCCTTGATGAGCTGGAAAGTCAGACGGATATAGTTTGAGTAAAGCCAAAGTTGGTTGTGGTGCAATGACTAATGAAGTTACCTGCCGAATTAGATCAAACACCTCATCCCGTAAGGACGTAATTTTGCGACAGGTTCAGAAAACGTGAAAGAGGGTTCCGGCTTCCCCACACTCCCTCCAACAGAATTGTGATACCGTGGGCCAAATTTTATGCAGTTTATAGATTTCATATATATTTTTGAAAATACGTTTCCAGATCAAGTTCCCATTACACTTGACAGGCATCTTACTTTGTTCAGGCGTGGTTAGGAGGCACTGGTACTGTCCCCACATTTTAAATTTAGTCCCCGTCCAATGCAACATGGTTTTTCCAGGGTGCAAATTTATTCCTTTTTTGCTTTCCTTTCCTTAATAAATCAGGTCCGTAACCCTTTACGTACAATACCCAGCCTCTTCCATAGTCACACCAGACAGAACTTTTTAGATTAAAATTATACTGTCATATAACAGAATAACATTCCCAGATAAATCACTTTATTTTATTTTTCTTATTCTCTCAGTTCATTTTAGTTTGCTGATAAAAGAAAAACATGTTTGCAATATGTACTGCACAGGGAGTCAACCTATGCCAACCCTAGGTGCAAGCCTCCATGCCTAGTGTTGAATCTGTCCCTGGAAATAGCCCAAAGTGTTTTCATTGCAATTTTTATTTTAAATAAATGTCACATATTTTTTTCACATGCATTGTAATGTCACAGTATAATTTTAAAAAAAAAGAAATCATGTATTCAATGTTCTTCTTAGCATTTGCCTGTAAAATTGTGTTTGTACCTTTTATGAATTTACATTTAATTGTCATGCTTTATTTTCAAAAATATCTATTTCAATAGTATTCTAACCCTCTAATTAAAAATAATCTAAAACAACATGCTCACTATGGGAGACACACATTGAAGTAAAGGCTCGAGCTTAGTCAATAAGACTTTTTTTAATATTCTCCTGACTTGGGAATTGAACAGAGGTTCCGTCAGGATTTCAGAAAAAAAAGATGTAATTAGGTTGGGAGATTAGGGATGTTAACATGTGTCTGGGGACTGTTAGTACAAACAGTGACATACTATTCTTGCAAATTGCAATGCCCGATCCTCTTTATGCTGTAGATTTACAGTATCTCATGCATGTTTGGCATTTAGCTGGAAACAAAGCCTGATTTAAAATAAGAATGTGCCTTTGTTTGACTTCATGCAGGCACATAATGGACACTAATTTCTCTATAGGCAGAACATTAAAAGTGCACCCATACTACCAGGTACTGTGTTAGTTTTATACTCAATGACATGGAGGGTGTTGGACATAAAAATGACATTTACCAGAATACTCTGGCTTTGGTCGGCCAGGTAATACGAGGTGCAGAGGCGAGCAACAGTCCGAAGTGTTCATATTTGCTAACTTATCTGATGATAAATGTGAGTGCAATATCACACATTTTACAATTTGACTGTATTAGTCACTTGGTCTATTGAAGATTCATCTCCATTAATTTATATGTACAGTACCCTCCAAGTCATTATATTCCCATGATAAACATTGGAATCCAGTGGAATTAGGATTCTATATCTTGGATGGTGCAGTAGACAAATCTTTTGTTGAGCTATATATCTGGTTATCTATCATTCAGAATATAAAGTTGTTATTATTATTGTCTTTTTTTAGCGTCTTGCATTCCATTTTTTTTGTTTCTGCAAACAAATACTAGCAAATTTGGCCTGATTGTTGGATGCAGACAGTGTAAATGAAAAGAGGGATGTGTTTTGTTTTGGTTGTACTGTTATGCACGTCTAGTCGCTATCTGTGACTGGATGACGTATAAATAACTTATGGTATAAATTTATTTAAAGGAACTAGCGCAGGGCGCTTATGTATATAATTGCAAATGTATCCAGTGTACAGTCATTCAGTATTGAAGTCTGCCTGAAGTCTGTGGTCATTGTGACTGAACACTGGTCTCAGAGATCTTGCTTATATACAGTCAGTGATACATTGAAAACAATACGGATGATTTGGCATGTTTCCATAGGTTCAGGCTTCAGAAAGGTCCAGTGTAATGCAGGTCATTGGCCAGTTCAAACGATGCAATCCAAGGGTGGGGGTCAGCTCACCAGAAGACACATACTTAATCTTCCAGCCAAGAACTAGTTCAAACTGGTCTATTAGCATTACACACACAATACCATACATAATCATTTATTCCCTATAATCCATAACTAGCATACGCAAGATAAATAGGGGATTAGAATGATACCAGACATAATATGTTTCCTGTGACCTAAACCTTAGATCTCACTAACGTGTATATAACATTATATTTCACCATAAACTCTGCTACATTTCAAACAACTATCTGTTGCAACTAATTTTAAATGTGAGCTAATTACAAGTGTATATGTTTGTGTAAATGCGTGTATGAGTGTCTGCACGTGTTGCGGTTAGTTACGCTCTTCCACGCTGTAGCGTACTAGTCGCATAACTTTAGACATAGACAATCGAATTGTTAGATATTAATTTGCGATTACCATATCCAATTATCTGACTTCGAAAGTACATTGTTTATTTGAATGTTAAAGTGCCCCATTTGTATCATGTGTTGCTACTGGGTATACATCAGGGTGGCAATAAAGTATAGGCTTAGGAAAATGATGTGTTACAGAGAATGATTACATAATGGTATTATGAAATGTATTAGTGTGTTGAAGTAATATGATGTTCCCTGAAGTGCTATTAGAGAGTAATGATGATAGGATTGATGGTAAGGTATTAGAGGGGCTGTGGAGGTAAGGGGAATATTAATGGTATAAGGATAATATATAAATGATAAATAGCATGTGTGTATATATGAATGGGACCAACGTCTGGTTAAGAAAGTTAATACGGCTAAAGGATTTCTGCAATACTAATGGGTCTGTTGATGAAATGGAGAAAAGCCCCATCTGCAGAAAAAATGGGTGTTGAGATAGAGCTTCTGCCTACCTATCAAAGGCTATCGGCAGCAGTAGCCTCTGTTGGCAAAGAGATTAGCTGGGCTTCTCCAGCAAAAATTGCCCCTTACAAGGCATCAGAAAGCCTACTTTACAAGGATTGCGGCAGTACATGCACCACCGCAATCTTTCTTATTTATTTAAAACAAACATTTTTTTCTAATCGAAATGGCAGCAAATGTATACTTTTTTTTACTATTTTTGTTTTTTTTTAACAACTTTTTTGTTTGGTAAGCATAATTGGAAGCCCAAGTCACATTTCCACTGTGCATTCGTGAACTGGCAAAGCCAGGTAACACATGCGCAGATGCACTAAGATTGGGCAATGCAGTCAGTGTCACTCAACTGGCAACATTTTCTTTGTAAATTGCGGAAATAATTGATTTTCTACTGCTCCAATAAGCAATAATATAAAATATGTGTTATTGACAAATATTAATAAATAAAAGTTGCTTCTCAGTTAGTATTTCAATGGACCAGGCTATCTTCCCCTCTAATCTGCTGTCTCGATGCAGGCAGAAGACCTCTAAGTAAAAGCTAATATAGGTGCAGATAACAAGTGATCAGAGAAATGGAGGCATTGGAGACTAGGGGGAAGTCTGACCTACTTTAATTAGGAACAATAGGTAAGAGCAGGGTTCTCTTACCTCTCTGTATGTATTACCCAGTATTGTTTTATTAATGTTTGTTCCCAATTGTAAACCGCTACGGAATTTGCTGGCGCTATATAAATAAATGATGATGATGAATAGGTAGAGTACAGCGCTCCCTCAGTGTTCATGTAGCTGCCAAAAGGAAAAATAAGTAACTCTCGCCCCTACATAACATTGGTTGATAGAGGAAAAGATCCTTGGCACTAGGTGGAATATGCAATAGAATGTAACGATCAATATTTTATTATACCATATTCTTAAACAGTAAAAACTTCAAGTTCTGGCCAGAACGATGGACATATACAAACAAAAGTGTGTCCCATAGACACACAGTTCTTAGGATATAGCTGTGAAATGTGATACACAAAACAGCCTTGATAGTCCTAATACAGTGCTGGCTAACCTGTGACACTCCAGGTGTTGTGAAACTACAAGTCCCAGCATGCTTTGCCAATATATATCAGCTTATTGCTGGAAGGGTATGCTGGGACTTGTAGTTTCACAACACCTGGAGTGTCACAGGTTAACCAACACTGTCCTAATATAATACTGGGCAATGTCCCATAGAGTTGAAACTCGGAAACCAAATGGCAAAAGTTAGTAGGCGCAAACTGAAAAAGATGCCTGGAGAGCACTCTGATTAGATGGGCAACACGATTCTGTAATACAGTCTTTAAGCAGCCAGAATCGGACAGTCTGTGAAGTCCAAGTGGTGTACAAATGTACTTAAGAAGTCAATCGGAATGAAGTGGGACTTACTTTTCCTGTGTGAACCGTTCAGTCTTGTTCCTTACCTCCCCTAGGTGGAACGGGGGGCGGCGTTGTCCTAGCCTTGGAGCTTGCAGATGCGGCTTCTCCAGTGATGCGCGCATGCGCAGACTTGTAAAGGTGTCCCAGTTGTTTTTTTCTCCCGTGCTAATGTGGCAGGCCTGCGTCCCGACAGCAGGTAATACGAAAATAAGGAACATCTGTATCACCCACCCACATCCCTGATGAAGCCCGAGTGCAGGGGAAACGCGTTGGAATACCCTACCATACTGATCTCTCTGAACTGTATTTCAACCCTACAAGCTGTTCACACCAGCTACAGATTGCATACAGAACGGTGAAACAGACCACCAGTTTTCCTATTACCCGCTGACGGGACGCAGGCCTGCCACGTCAGGGTAATACGAAAACTGGTGGTCTGCTTCACCGTTCTGTATACAATCTGTATCTGGTGTCAACAACTTGTAGGGTTGAAATAAAGTTGAAATAATCCATTGAACTCAGATTATTTTTCATAATTATTTCCAAAGCCTTGTGGTCTTATTCTACAGCCACTTATCACCCATAAGTACATATTGACAGAAATGTTCAAATCCAAATATAACTGCACACATCTTATCTTTTTTCTATGGGCACAAATACCTGAAATAACTGGCCTGCCTTGCTGCAGCAATATAACTCAAAGCCCTTGTTTAGAACCATCAATTTGAACTGTCACTTTTTGTATACTGTTATAATACATTCGAGTTCCAGCACTGGAAATTAGTTGTTTATTTTTGTGAAATGGCTCATTCTGCTGAGATTTCCAGTGAAAGTGAGAGCCTTTCGTTCAAAGATCTCTTATAGGTGGCAAGTGGAGTTTGCCAGGTAATTGGTCTTTTCAGAACTCCAGTTCCCAGTTCTGACCAGTTTTCATGTGGTCTCATGTGAGCAATTATTATTATTATTATTATCTTTGACTTATAAGGCACCACAAAGGGTCCGCAGCACCGTACATTACATATACAGAAAACAGAACCAAGACACAACATGATACACAAATATATACAAACACAGGTGCATGGGTAAAGCAAGTCAGATTATATCTGACAGATAGTGAAAGGGATGGTAGAAATCAGCAGGAAGAAGGCCGAAGCTTAATAAAAAAGGTAAAACAGGGCTAGCGAAGCAGGCCAAGAGGTACAGAGGGTAAAGGAACAGTAGAAGGAGCACACAAGGAAAGAGGGCCCTGCTCATGAGAGCTAACAACCTAAAGGGAAGGGGGAGACACTAAAAAGAGTGGTACTAACTAGGGGAGAGAGCCAGGACAAAAGAGTTAGGAGGACTGATAGACTTGAATAAAGAAATGAGTCTTAAGGGCACGCTTGAAGCCTTTGAGAGTAGATGCTAACCTGATGGAACGTGGAAGATCGTTCCACAGCAGGGGAGCAGCCCGGGCAAAGTCCTGAAGACGAGAGTGAGAGGAGGTGATCAGTGAAGTAGTGAGGCGGCGGTCAGAGGCAGAGCGGAGGGGGCGGGTAGGAGTGTAGGTAGAGATGAGATTGGAGATGTAGGGAGGGGAAGATTGACTAAGAGCTTTAAAGGTGAGGGTGAGGAGTTTAAATTTAATTCTGTAGGGTATGGGGAGCCAATGTAGTGACTGTTGGAGGGAGACTGCAGAGATAGAGCGGCGGGAGAGAAAAATGAGGCGGGCAGCAGCATTGATAAAATGAGTTGTGCCATGGTTGCAGGCCCGGCGCTCCCATTAGGCAAGGTTAGGCAATTGCCTAGGGCGCCGGGACCTGCAGGGCGCCTCGAAATGAAAAAAACCCCGGAAATCCACGGGGAGGAGAGGAGGGAAGGGGCTATTGAATCTTACCTGCATGAAGCTGCTCCTCTCTGCTCTGTCTTCTCCCCTCCGCTCACTGATAGTGACAGGCCGTGATGATGATGTCATCATCACGGCCCGACAGTGTCTGTGAGTGGAGGGGAGAAGACAGAGCAGAGAGGAGCAGCTTCATGCAGGTAAGTTAAAGAAAGACATGGGGAGGGGTGGGGAGGGAAGCGCAGCGGTGATTTTTAAAGGGGGGGGGGCAGCTGCGATTTTTAAAGGGGGGGGGCGGTGGCAGCGATTTTCAGACTGTGCCTAGGGCTCCAAGGACCCTAGCACCGGCGCTGCATGGTTGTATTTGGGATAAACTTCCCCAATTTGAATTTGACTCCAAGAGCATGTTTTTTAGGTTGATATTATCTTCCTCCACTTCTACCACACATTAGGAGGTTATTGACATAATTATTATTAAGACCTGTATATGTTTCATCTGTTTTCCTTTAAAACTCTCCCTGTGCAGAGTGAATGCTAAAGGGTAGGATGGTAAATCAGTTCTACCTTGTGGTGTGTTATATATCACAATCATGGAACTGTCTATACATATCTTATCTATACATATTTTTACAATATTGTGGCCTGGAATCAAAGACTCAAAAATATTTGGCTCTGACAACTTGCTGGTAATGTATTCCAATGTAGACGTTTGATGCTCACTGCCTTATTTAGGTATCGGCAGTTCAAAAAAATCAATAGTTCCCCTAGGGTGGTTTTTCTATGTCCATTGAATTTTCTCTTAATCTTTGACAGTTATACCAATTTTTTATCATGTCAATCTCTTTAGCAAACCTTTGTTTTAGACTGGGAGCCTGCAAAGAGTAGGTACTGTTATGTTCATTGTTGTATCCACCTGAATTTTGTAATCTCCATGAATTTACCCTGGTCCATGGAAGATATTCTTGCATTCAAAAACATCAGAATCATTAGTATTAATTGATTGATGTGTTTTGAAAACGCCAGAACAAATAATACCAACATTATTAGTTTTAAATCTAGACATGTTTTGGAAACACAGTCCAAAGTGCCAGAGCCGTAACTTAGAATCCTAGCGCCAGGGGCGAGAAAAACAAATGCCGCCCCCCTAGCCCTCAATTTTAACCAAATTAACGTAAAATATTCCTAAATTGCGCCCCCTTCAGCGTTGCGCCCTGGGCGGTCGCCCATGTCGCACAGCCCTAGTTACGGCCCTGCAAAGTGCACATACCTTACACATCTAGTTGCTCATCCCTGTATCCATATAGCTTGCGGCTGCTTGCTATGGTTCTAAAACTTTGCCTGTTGAGAAGTATTTAAAAGTATCATAGTTAATTATTCACCACTTTTTAGTTTGAACTTTATTTGCCTTGTTTGTTGTTCTTTTTTTCTCACTATTATATTAGCGATCCAAGTGCCCATACATCCCAACTGTCCAGTTATAGGCGGGGGCTGTCCTGTCGTCCTGGCAGCCAGGATGTGTGGGGATGTTGGGAGGATGTTCCGTTCACCACCGCTCTGAACAGAAGAGCGGTGGTGAAGACAACAGAAGACTTTTTGTGTATCTCTTATATAGCAGTGGGTGCTTTCCCTACTTCATGCACTATATGTGAAGTCGCCAATAACTGTGCCTGTGCTGCTTCATGAAATATAAATTCATTACAAATCATTTTATCAGCATCAGTGAATGCATAGTCTCTGGATAATAGTTTTAGGTCTGTCACAAACTGTCGCTTAAGTCACCACAATAATGCCTTTGAGGAAATTGATGTTCGTAATGAAACGTGTCATGAATAGCTTTTTAATATTGAGACATAAGCATAAGGTCCTCTAAACAGACGAAGACCAAACCCGAAGTGGTAACAGGAATTGTGATACCGAACCAGTGTATAAAATAATGTGTGGAGGATATCAATGACAGCTCCGTTTCCACAGGCTGGTGAGCTAACTATCATCTGTGGCAATTCTCCTCAGATAAAAACTCAGATATTCACTTTCCTAAAATGAGTCAACTACTGATTTGCCATTGTCCTCACTAAACAAAGTGGATATTCAAAAAGAGTCTTTATAAGGATAGTATTATCCTATGGAATGTTTAATAAATATAGATATTAAAAACTATCTTTATGAATGTGATGATCCTCATTTTTATTTCTACACTGATATTTAAAAGATCTATTTGCGCTAAATATGTTATGCCCCTCAATCTTTTGTTTTTATATGTAATATTGTTTATAATAAAGTATATGTATTTTTGTATGTTTTGAGGTTTAATCTGACTTATCTACATTTTTATAGTTAGGATTTATTTTATTTGTCCAGTGCTTCCTGTTTCTGCTTTGCCCACAATAAACATGTACAACCGTATTCTGTTATAGTGACACCCTGTGTTTACCACACTCTCTTGCCTTGGCATTACATAAGTTAGCTGTTGGTTTCAGCAGAAGTTCCTTAGATACTGTACTGATCATATGTGATCATTCAGAACCAATGTGCTGGAAGCTGGTAACTTGATGATGTCACAGAATGTTTCCCAGGAGCACAATGAGCATGCTCCTGCCAGTACAATATTACTCGTGAATATTAGATGGCTAACTTTAACTTTACAGCATACTTACCCACTTTCGCAAAGCTCTTTCCCGGAGAGGGACGTGACTGGAGGGCGGAAGGTGGTGGGGCGCGGCCAACGCATCATTTTGCCCTCCTCGCGATGGAAATGTCGTTTTGTCTGGGCCAAAATTACGTGATTCACCGCAAATAGCGTCATTTAGTGGTGGCAGTAGCGGGATGCGGGAGATTTGCCAGCTCTCCCGGGAGTCCGTGAAACTCATCCGAATTTCGGGAGTCTCCCAGACATTCCGGGAGAGTTGGCAAGTATGCTTTACAGTAACAAGTAAAAAGGTAAATAGAAGAAACTATAACAGCTGAAACACACAATGCAAACATATGTTTCAGTAAGTGCTGACTGCTCAGATATCAGTTTAATATGCGTTTGTGTGAAACTGACAAGTACGCTATCTGATCTGAGCAACAGATAGTGATTGGCATGAGATGTCACCAAGTAGAAAGCCACCATTTTGGTGGTGTAGTAGTGGCGAACGCAGTGGGAATGCTGGGGGGAGACACTAAGACAGTGTGCTATGTGGTGAGAGGAGGCAGTGATAATGAAGAGGATTTGAGGCATGTTTGGAGGCAACAAAGGTCTTACCGACAGTGTTTCCACTTTCAAATTCCCGATTTCCTGGTCTCAACCTTGTTTTCTTGGAAAAACTGGGACAACTGAAAAGCAGATCGGAAAAAAAAGTAAGTTGAAACACTGCGGAAAATGAGGAAAAACAGCATAAACTCCAATAATTAGGTTAAAGCGGGAGAAATCTCTGATTTCAACGGCCTTAACTCTTTGTTAAGTAACAAGCTGTCAGTCTTTTGTTGGCATTTACGCTGGCATTTTGGCTCCTCACTGCTTGTTAAATAGACCCCTATATTTTAATCAGAACTATATGAATATAAATAGACTTCAACTTCAAAACTCAGAAATAGATTTTTGTACTACAAAATAAATTGCATTAATGCATACAGGAAAAATATAAACAGGATAATGTTGATGTAGTATTTGCCCTTTTTATTTAATGGTTTGTTTCTAAGACACATATAAACTCAATATGAATTTATTTTAGAACCCTTTGAATATGGGATTCTAAATGTCACTTGTTCTTTTCTTACAGAACCTAAAAAAGTAATCTGAGCAATTCAGCTAAATCTAGTAAAAAAAAAAGAATTATTCAGTAACTTCAGCTAGGAGCTTTGAACAGCTATTTATGACTGAGTTTGAAATCACAGAGAACTGTGTGCTCAATGGTAAGCAGCATTTGTCTTTGTACCATTTGTTAGCACTTCCTGGAGTTTGGAAATCTAGTATAGTTTGTCCCTTTCGTGTTGCCGTCCTCAGTCTGTCATGGTAGCCTCCAGCAGCGGCATGGCTTCTTCTGATTCTCTGCGCCATTCAGAATACATGCCCGGGACACGGGGCACCTCAGGTGCTGACATCGACCGGAGACTGGTGAGTAGTAAGACGTATGTATACGGTGTAGAGGTATATACGGTGACCTTCAAACCCGTCCATATGTACTAAGTGTCCTAGACTAGACGTGTTGTGACACTGAGCCCGACGGTATAAGGACACAGTAACAATACGCTGTCACAGATATCATTCATGTCATTCTACAACGTTCGTTAATCGTATAAAAGAACAATGTGCTTTTATTCTTCAGTAATACTTTTCCAATGACTCGTGATCATGTCCCATTATTGCATTGCTGTTGCGTAAGATGTGTATTTTAGTTTAGCAAATGCCCTGAGAGTCTACCTAGATGTACGTGTTGCATATTATAGTTGTGTAACTATTGGTACAGAACTATGATTTACAGTTAACGAGACTCCCAGATTGCAGTTGGATTCATTTGGTCAAAAATATCACTCAGAATGGCACATAATCTTTCAATTTAATTTTACTAGAAGTTACCAAATTTTGTTTAATGGCATCTCAGGCTGTAGCATCCTTGGCCATCCATGCATGTGTAATATTTCAAATTCATTTATTTAGAATACACTACATGGCCAAAAGTATGTGAACCCCCTTATAATTAGAGTGTTTGGCCATTTCAGCCACTCCCATTACTAACGGGTGCATAAAATCAAACGTACAGTTCTGTAATCTCCATAGTCATAGTAGTAGAATGGATTGTACCGATAAGCTCAGTGACTTTCAGCATGGCACTGTCAGGATGACTCCTTTTCTAGTTTGTCAAATTTTTGCCCTGCTAGAGCTGCCCCTGTTAGCTGTAAATGTTATTATTGTGAAGAAGCGATGTCTAGGAGCAACAACATCTCAGCTGTAAAGTGGCAGGCCACACAAGTCTTCACAGATGAGTGTAGGCTGTTACAGCAGCGGGTTAGGTACTAATTATCAATGCTGATAACACAGACAACGACTTCATAGACAAAATTTGCCCAAACGTGACTTCAGCGACATTATAAAAGCCCAGACTTATCTCTTTAATGACTAGCGAACTGTCCGACTGTGTACTCAAAGATCTGGATCAGAAGTAATAATGGCACTGTGTTTTTACGCCCTTCAAAATGATGACCGTCATATTAGAAGTTTTCAAGCTGCTATTTCGGCTGACGATGTCTAACCCTAACCCGATCCTTAACATTAAACACTTACCTTACATGACATTCGGCATTGCCATTTTCAATGACATAAAAACACAGTGCCGTTATTAATTCTGATCGGGATCTTTGAGAACACAGTCGGATAGTTCTCTTGTCATTTAAAAGGTAAGTTTGGATTTTTTTAATGTCGCTGAAGTTACGTTAGGGCATATTTTGTCTATGAAGTCGTTGTCTGTGTTATCGGCACCATTAATATCATTACCACCAGCAGCATCAAAGGGGGGACCAACTCCATATTAATGGCCATGGGTTTGGATTGAAATGTTCAATAATCACATACGGATGTGGTGTTTGGGGGCCTACATACTTTTTGCTATGTAGTGTATCTTGCACCTCTCAGATTACATAAATTATGAAAAAGAAAAAACTCTTGATTGTCAAATATGTGGCAATGCAATAGGGTCATTTTGCTGTGAGAGTGTCCAGGGGTTCAAAGATTCTGATTAACTGGAAGATAGTGTATTCAAAGAACAGTAAACTCAGTTGTGCTTATTTGGGCCAACCTTAGAAAATTCTTGTTTTCACAAATAGGTGGCTTCAGTCAACAATACTGTGGGCAACCAAAGAATTACATAAAGTACTATAAACTCAATTCATCAATGTAATACAATCTGGGTAAGATAGATGAAGGGAAGATATGCAATCACAAAAGGAGGAGTCTCAGCAATCAAAGCAAGGTCTGGGCATGCTGGAAGACCTTCACGTCTTACTTTATTTACATTGATTGTTGAATACTAGTTATTTGTTTTCAGTTTGAGTGCTTTGGTATATGGACACAGAAGTATCCATTTGCAACATAGATACTGGACTTATTAATACTGTTTGAAATTTTCAGTCTCCCTATTTGAGGCTTTGTATCTCTGTAATCCTTTGCAATTGTTTTAATCTACCTTGGGGCAGATCTTAGTTTAGGTTTTTTCTGTATCTTTGTTTTGTTAGTTTGTACTTGGGATGTTTAAAACCTTTTGAATAAAAAATAAGAGAGATGTGCCAAAGGGCATTAATACATTACTATACAATAACACAAAGTTGCTATGCTTTAATTAACTATAAAATCTCACCATCATTAGAAAATGCAAATAGTGATATAATCTATTATAAATAATATTATAATTCTTGACTAGGTAATCATTTAGTATTAATCCAACCACAACCGATTTGTACAAAAAGTAAAATGAATTGCAAAATTCTAACTGATTAAATAAAAAAAATGTTTAATGAATACATTTAAAACAGATAACTTTAAAAGCAACTGTTGAATAAATTTAGCAACTGCAATTAACAAAGGCAGAAAAATGTATTCTATTAGCAGCAGATCTGAGCACAACAAATAATTAACATTCGTTAATGCGCAAGATAAATCTCACCTAGTAGTAACTAATGATTTAGGAAACTGTCCATAAGGAACTAGAAAAGTTAAAAAAATTGATGTATATCCTCAGACACTTTGATGACATTTACAGTTTCTTATATGTAGACAGTTCACATTTAAACTTTATACATCAGATTCTATGAAGAGTGTGGTGAATTCTTCTTAGCAACGGCATATAGCCTGTAGATATTACTGATCTCACTCTCCGTCATTCCAAGCAAATTCGGTTAAAGAACTCACTATAGTTCCGCCAGGCAGTGGTTAGTATATTAGACCCATCTTTTGTCAATTAGTTTAGTTAACTTTAGAAAACAAAGATTATCATCAGTGGCAGAGAGAATTCTTTGTAGTAAGTGGCCACCTTTCTCTGTTTACTTTAGTGTAGCTTATACCTGCTCTGTTTCTATATTCCACTTCTGAACTCCGATTCGTGATCATGTGATTAATTTCAGAGTGTCTGATGTCACCTCGTTCTCTAGGTAGTGCTGCAACAGATCTGACGTGTTTCGTCCTAAAGCAGGCGGACTTTTCTCTTAACACTGTGATTAGAATCCTGAAGTATAGCAATCGCGACCCCTGCTTCCCCTTTTGATTAAGAGACCCAAAGAGGGGAGAGCTTGTCAACCTGGTTAGCCAAGTGTGCGGTAGTATTAATGGCTGACCAGCTGTAGATGGGCCCCCTGTTGATGTGGGGTAACACATTTCAACTGCCACCACCACTGTTTATTCCCAAGGTTTAATATTTTGCGGAAGTTCTTTTGGTTCTCTTGACTTATATTTACGCAAATACAGATCATTATAAAATGGAGTTTAATATGATTAAAAATGTTTAAAGGTATAAAAATGATATATTATAATGACATACAGTACAGTGTTCTCCCCAGAAAATTTTGCCAGCCGGGTGGCATTAAGAAGTAGACTTATGGGAGCAGTTGTAATACTTTGGAGGTTATTGCCCACACCTGCCAGGACTGGTGGTCGGTGGTCTAACACACACACTGCTGGTTGTATTGCTCACATAATGACTGTTCTGATAGGATAATCGGTGGTTTATTCTATTCTAATAGCACTCTTGTTGGGCTTCACGAGCCGGGTGGCAAGCAGAAACAGCCGGGTGGAGCAACAGGAAATAGGTTCTGCGGAGAAAATTGCAGTAAAATTGCAAATTGGTTCTTAAAAAATAAAGGAATAACGTTGGAAAACAAACACTTACATAAATGCATGTGCAGAAGTGGAAGCTGCTCAATCAATTTATAGGCTATAGTAGGAGCGTGAAAGGGTGGGGTTATCCTAAAAGGAACAAACACACAAAATTTCCCCCCAGCATGTTAAATGCATGTAACAATTTGTTTGGGAAAGTGAGAACCTCACTTAGAGCTTCAATAGATGATTGATCCTCTTCGGTCAGACAACTTCTAACATTAATTCCATCATCTTTAAACACACCAGTTTCCACTCACTTCCCACCACCCCTTCCTTCTGAGGTCCCCAGACCAGGATTGTGAATATGGTACTGACATTATGGCTTTTCAACACACATTTCCACTTAGAATTTCTTAAAAATTAAATATCTTTTCTTTGACAATTCCTAGAAATTATAAGTTCACATTCAATGAGCAGGTCATAAATTCCATCACATTTAATATGACAATATTATGGCCATAATTTAGGAAGATGCTTGATTACTGTAGCATTTAAGTTTGACAAATGTCATGGGCCTAATCTCACTGATGATAGATACCTATAGAGATCTATGAAAGTGTAATATTTCTTTGATGTATATGTTAGCATACTGGACTTGCTCACAGCATTTGTCCTTTTGAAGCCATATTTGTTGCCTGTTTATAACTCTTACATTGACATGCTAATTTAATCTGTGATCCTGGGAGGCAGCAAGTCTTTGAAATAAAAACACCCAACACATCTGCCTGTGGGACACACACCAGGCTTTTAAAATTGATTATTGTATTTAACCCTTAACTTGCATGCACTCTGTTACTTCACAGGACAAAAGCAACTCATCATTGGCAATAATTTATATTGTTAACTCATGATTATGCCACATTCATGACTCTTCCCCCTTTTTAGAAGGGTGACAAGGAAACTGTCCAATGCTGAACGGTTTTCACGCTTACCTGGCACAGCGCTTTTCCATTGACACAATGACCTTTCAACTTTGCTTTGCTCTTTGCCCTTCTGGGACTATACAGTAAAATGGTGCTGTTTGGTACTTCAACTGAGTAACTTTCCTCCTTGTGATCTCTGTTCCATGTACACTTTGGTTCACACCCAGCGAGCTGCGGTCTGTCCAGAACCCTAACCAGTGCATTCATGCTGATCTTATAATATTGCCTTAATCTATTCCTTTCTACTGAGGTAGACATGTGAGATCTTCGGTTTATAGATACCCTGCATCCATTGGCACATAACCAAGATTCTCAGATATAGATAAGTAGTATATTTATGGTGACTGAAAAGAGGGGGTATTTTTCCAGGGTTTACAGGTCCTTTAGTCATTCTAGCAGAGCAAAAAAAAGGGTCTCCATAAGACAGTAAAATTGTACGTAATTAAATAAAATTAATACCCAGCATGATTAGTGAGGAGTGCATATTATCATAAATAAAAATCAGGTTTTTTAAAAGATTAAACATCAAAAACCATTAACAATTCTCAAAAATGTCAGTAGAAATAATAAACTCTCTATTGAATATGATTCAACAAATACACAGTTATTAAGCTATAACACCAGGGGGTTAATGTATTATGCTCCGATTTTTTTCAACTCGCCGGAAATCGGCGACTTTGCAGCTAAAATTTAAAGTTGCCGATTTCTGGCGAGCTGAAAAAATCGGAGCATAATACATTTACCCCCAGGTCTCTGCTAAGAGCAGATAGACCTTATTTCATGTAGTATGAACTCTTCAAAATTAGTGGAAATTAAAATCAATTTTAAATTTTAAAATATTGCCCATTTTGTATCATTTTTAAAAATATATATCTTGTGCTCTTCCATTCACATGATAATTATCTGGTACACCATATTATTTTTACAACCTTGTGTTTACTCAAATTCACCACCTTCTCTGCATATTAGTTTCCATTGGGACAATCTGGGGCAAGCCGCTCAGGCACTGTTAGGGGCCTTTACCACTTGCATTGTGTTTGCATAAAAAGCGCAAGTGCAAACCGCATGTTAAACATATATAAACACTATGCGTTTGCGCATGAGTCGGTTAAGCGTTTGATATACAGTTGATTTGCAGTGGATGTTTGCATGGATTTGCAAATGCATCCAGAATTCAATCGGTGCAAGGCTTTTCCCATTCATGTCAATAGGGTTCCTGGACTGGTTTCCACTATTAACATGGAAACCTGTAATCTCTCTTGAGTGTCATCCTAATAATTTATTTATATAGCGCCACTAATTCCGCAGCGCTGTACAGAGAACTCGCTCACATCAGTCCCTGCACCATTGGGGCTTACAGTCTAAATTCCCTAACATACACAGACAGACAGACAAGGGTACATTTTTTGTTAGCAGCCAATTAACCTACCAGTATGTTTTTGGAGTGTGGGAGGAAACCGGAGCACCCGGAGGAAACCCACGCAAACACAGGGAGTGTGGGTGAAAAAAAACAACAACTCTATGCAGCTCCATACATGACAGTGCTGCATTTCATTTCAATGGGCCTTTAATTTCAGCTGAGTTTTTGCATATAGTGCACAAACACATTTGAATAAACAGGCAGAATAAAGCGCAAGTCTGACAGAACCACTCTTGTACCCTGCTGGCTTATGTATACACTGGGCTCCCATTGAAATGAATGGTCCTTTTTTTTTTTTTCTTCCCCCAAGAACAGTGACATGCTTTGAATACATAGGAAAGAGAACCAGAGAAAGCAGTGACTAAAGGACCACGGTGCAACGCACAAGTGTGAAGTGGGGTTTTAGTTTTACATGTGGTTTCATGCTTTACATTGGCGAAGTGAGGCACAACATTTAGATGGTAGAATATAAGGTTCCTTAAGTCAGAGGTTTGTGGTGAACACATAAGGAGAACACAACTGTATACATGTATAGGAAGGGGGTAGCAACTGTAGTTTACTATGGGTGCCTGATTCATTTAGGAGCGTAACTGGCATTTTTTTGCATATAATGCACATAATTACTCTGCGCATGTCCAGAACTGGTCCATACGCCACAGAACACAACAACTTTCAATTTATCTTCAAACGCAAAGGACACTTCCGACAGATTACGATTTCAGGGAGTAGCATCTGATTGAAGCTTTAGACATCTCTATGGTACTTGTTTTTCAGCCATATCTCTTGCTCCAGCTACAGGTCTAGTCTAAGTGCCGGTTGCTGTAATCAGGAGCAACTGTAAAAGAAATGTTTATGTACAGTAGACATTGAGGGGCATATTCAATTAGCTTCCGTGATCGCGGCATTGTGCGGCCGCGCACATAAAGTGCAATTATGGTACCGCCACATTGCAGATAGGGTTGTGAAGGGAAATCTGCGGTGTAGTGGTATCTTGAAGGAGGTGGCCGCGTGTAGCTCTGATACCGGATACTAATTGAATATGCCTCTAGGTGTTTTTAATACTTGTTGAATACGAGCGTGCGCATACTTGTTTCACGTACGTTTATTAAAAAAAAAAAAAAAAAAAAGCACAATACATTCGTATTGTGTTCCTTAATGAATCAGGCCCTTTTACTGCTTTAAAAACTCCAGACCTCTGGTCCCTACATTCCCCCCCTTCTATTCATTACTCCCACCCCCTCCATACCCTATAGTTCTGAAATGTTAAAACAACATCTTTGCTGTTCTGGATAATTACGCAATTTTCTTCCGAATATGATAGAACTATGAGAGTGTTTTTGTGTTCAGCTGTATGTAAACACGTGTTGTTTGTTATTGATTAACCTCTCGAGATTTTGTAATGCTTTTTATTGAAAAAAAAGATGTTCCTAATAAAAAGTTTATAAAAAAAAACCCAAAAAACTCCAGACCAACATAGACCCTTTTTCTAATATTGCACAAAGTCAGAGTTTTTACTGAAATCGCTGCTCGTTTTCCCTTGCATAGAGATGGGGAAATGATCAAAGATTTCTGTACCATATTAAGTTCCAAAAGGTAGCGTTCAGCTTTAGAAAAATAGGCAATTGTTATGTCTGCTTCATTGACTTGATGTTTTTTTTTTTTTTCTTCATTTGATTTTGCTGTAAAATTGATCAGTGGAGAAAAACAGAAAAGCTCATTCAAAGCTTAAATGTTTTCATGGTTTAATAAATGGTTATAAAACAATACATGTGTGCATAAACCCAGAGGAAATGAAATTGTGGTGCTTTTACATAATGCAATGCTAAAAGTAAATAACGTTATTTAGTTTTCTGTGGATGGTCTCCCCACAGCTGGCTCTATATATGGAGGTTTGGGGAATCTCAGCTGAGTTTGACCTTTTCATATGATTGCTGTAAAGGTCATCATTGTCAATAATACCTGACAAACTGAGTAAACCTCAGAATGGCGTGAGTTTCCAGGCTACCATGTACTGCACAGAATAATAAATAATATCTGCGCAAACACCAGTATAGATAGGTGATGGCTGCCAAAATGGGGACAGTGTAAACGGGGGGGACCCCTCCTCCCTGGTTGAACTGTAAAGAGACCACAAGAAAACTTGGGGTAGTCCCCAGGCGCCTGTACACAAAAACAATGGAGGTGGATAAATGAATGAGTATTTATTTGAACATAATCACGGTGGTGAAATGGAGGCATAAACTTCCACCTTCTTATGCTGCAATATTATTAAAACAAGCACAATAAACATTCAGCAATCTTGCTGGTATGCAAAAAGTCTCAAAAAACAGACAGCCGTCTGTTTGATTTCCTTCTAATAGAAAGTGGTTGCCAGGTCTGAAAACAATAACGAAATCGCCATGTGCATAAGGCCCAAACAACAATGGGTATTGTAGTCTCATCGACTGTAACAACGAGTTTCCGTCCAGATTGCACAATGTACAGTCAATCTAAGTTGGCAAATACTCCAAGGGTGCTAGCAACTTCGGTACACCACATAGGGATAAGGAACAGAGAGAGAAGTTAACTCACCCCGCTTCTGCAGGATCTATTCCACAGGTGTCCGTTCAGGGAAGCCGCTGTGCGAGTCTCCGTCCGCGCTGTTAGACATCCAGCTGCCGAGTGAAAGTTGATAGTTCGCGCATGCGACTGGATACTAACAACCGGCTTAGTCAGTGAAAAGTATAGATGCTGCTGATTATCGGTAAATCCGTTTAGAATAGGTAGCCTACGCGTTTCACCCAATGAAGGGCTTCCTCAGGGATGTATGGGATGGAAGGGCAACTTAGTCTCCTTTTATAGTCTTAAAAACGGAGTTTAACCAATGAGAGGTCTTTATAGACCAGATGTATTGATAAGTAGGCTCAAAAGTAGCAACAAGCCTTTCTCAGTAATGCATAGGCTTGTATAGAAAATGCCTCATCTAAGAGAACAACTAAAAAATATGTATCAATATATAAAAAACCATACAGGGAACCGGAAATGTTGCAAGGTGTACAAAGGATTTATATAGGAGTAATACCATGGATGTAACCAATGGTGAACCCAAATATTGATTAAAGGAAACTATTAAGCTCAAAATCAATATTTAGGTCTTGTGGTGCTAAAGTCTTCAATGTATAGATCCATTTACTCTCTTCACATGACATGGATCGGATGAAATCTCCTCTCCATGATCTCTTCACTTTACAGATGCCTAGAAATCGAAGCAATGAGGCATCCTTGTTGTGAAGAAGTGCAAAGTGACTAGAAACACTATGTGTCTCCAGACCCTTGTAAATGTTTCTTTGATGCTCGCTAATGCGGGTATGCAGATCTCTTGCAGTCCTTCTTACATACTGCTTCCCACAGGGACACTCAAGTATGTATATCACCCCCTTGGTGTCACAGGTGATCTTGTCCTTTATGGTGTATGTGGCACCAGTAGCAGTTGCAATAAATGTACAGGTGGGTTTAGTGCCCCTTATATGACTAGTCCTGCATGCTAGACATCTTGTACAG
This sequence comes from Mixophyes fleayi, assembly GCF_038048845.1. NCBI lineage: Eukaryota > Metazoa > Chordata > Amphibia > Anura > Limnodynastidae > Mixophyes > Mixophyes fleayi. The sequence goes on along the minus strand of NC_134403.1, from coordinate 98,094,501 downwards.
TGAAAGAAACCTTTTTTATCCTCTCCCAGCCATGTGCCAGTAGGTGTCTGTCTTGTAGTAGGAATACTGCTTGTTACGAGGGCATTTTTAAGGTTGTTAGCCTTATTATAGATGAACCTTGGTTTGTTGGGTAAAACCTCCCTCAATTTATCATCACCCAGAAGGATATTCCAATGCTTGCAGATAATCTTCTCTATCTTTTTGGAATCACTACTCTATCTGGTGATGAATGAGGGGGCATCCGATGGCTCTCCAGATTTTGCTGCCTTCTGTGTTAAGAGATTCTGCCTTTCCTCCTTCCTGACTTCACCAAGGGCTTTCTCTACAGGGGTGCTATCATAGCCCCTCTGTAGGAACCTGTCCCCTATTTGGTTGGCTTGGATGTCATATTGTTCTATGGTGGAACAGTTCCTCCTGATTCTGGTGAACTGACCTTTGGGAATGTTTCGCAGCCAGTTGGTATGGTGGCTACTACAGGCCGGGATGTACGAATTACCGGTTCCCGGTATGGTTTTTTATATATTGATACATATTTTTTAGTTGTTCTCTTAGATGAGGCATTTTCTATACAAGCCTATGCATACTGAGAAAGGCTTGTTGCTACTATTGAGCCTACTTATCAATACATCTGGTCTATAAAGACCTCTCATTGGTTAAACTCCGTTTTTAAGACTATAAAAGGAGGCTAAGTTGCCCTTTCATCCCATACATCCCTGAAGAAGCCCTTCATTGGGTGAAACGCGTAGGTTACCTATTCTAAATGGATTTACCGATAATCAGCAGCATCTATACTTTTCACTGACAAGCCGGCTTCACGCTAACACAGACTGGATACTAACAACCGCATGCGCGAACTATCAACTTTCACTCGGCAGCTGGATGTCTTAACAGCGCGGACGGAGACTCGCACAGCGGCTTCCCTGAACGGACACCTGTGGAATAGATCCTGCAGAAGCGGGGTGAGTTAACTTCTCTCTCTGTTCCTTATCCCTATGTGGTGTACCGAAGTTGCTAGCACCCTTGGAGTATTTGCCAACTTATATTGACTGTACATTATGCAATCTGGACGGAAACTCGTTGTTACAGTCGATGAGACTACAATACCCATTGTTGTTTGGGCCTTATGCACATGCCGTACCATGTACTGCAGTCACCTAGGGTACTTTCATCCCATGCTTCAGTATTATGTCTGTTTATCCATTCATATTATCCAAAAGTTTGGATTTTGCCAGACCTGTGTTCATACAAGTGTGAATTTGGGTATAAAACTTCTTACCAACAAATGTACTCCCCAGATTTATAACCCTCATGTAATGTCTTATTTACTTCTTTTGTTCTGCAGGAATTCCCACTCCTTTATTTTGGACAATAACTGTGCTGAGTCGGCATATTTTTGTTTTCAGTATGTTAGAATAAAATCAAAGTGCTTTGCCCACTGAATTTGAAATAAACTGTAGAAGACATAAAAGTACAAGGATGGCACATAAAGAATACAGAATAGACACCTCAGCAGAATGGGAAATGTCAATGCTTGGGATTGGGATGTGAATCATTTCTGTTCAGTGAAGAAATGATTCAGCCTTTGTTATACTTCCAGCTGGGGATGAAACAGATGGTTTCCCTCCTGCTTGCAAGTTTCACTTACTGCTAATGCGTAGTACATGTAACTAATACCCACCATGAGGTATCTGTGGGCCAGGGGAAAGGCAGCACTATGACAGTCTGTCGTATGCAGACACATAAATCAACTGTAGCTTATGTCTACGTAATGAGACTGTTTACCAGTTTACTTATGCATAATTGTCACCAATTGCATCTCAGTTCTGTGGACTCTGTAGATCAGGTTCAGTTATGCACCTCAGTATAATTCAACTGAACATAATACCCACAATCTGCAAACCAGCCAGAGAACACGATCCTACTGAATATGACCGTGTCACTCCAGGAACTCCATACAGAATAGGATAACTGGCATGGGTGACACATGTCATGTGATAGGTTTTACATTGTTATGCCTCTAGACAACTCACTGGATAAGTTATATATGAACCTTGTTTCCTGTAGAGGCACAGCTCACACACTTATTTTGTTTATCTTACTATAGGCTTTCTTAATTTTTGTAACCATTTTAATATTTTGATTGTTTTGGCTATTACCATTTATTGGTGTTCTAATATTTTGATTGGCTACAGGTTGGCTTAGCCATATTGAAAGGGTTCTCTGCTTTTGGGCACCACCCCTCATTGGACTTGTCCACGCACTCCAATCATGTTGCATAGAAGGGGGGTCCTTGGTATAACCCTGTGAATGATCTAGCCCAGCCGACATCAAAGGCATGGGCGTTGCTGAGAAGAAATACATTTCTTCATGGGTATTTTATTTACAGCGGCATTATCAAAAGCTGAAATTTCCAGGGACAAGAATGAAAAATACACATACAAAATTACAAGCCTGTCACCTTATAAATTACAATTCATTTAGATAATAAATAATTAGTGCATATTCATAACTAATTAAATCACATTAAAAATCTACTGAAAATACTTTCAATCCACTGCTCCCCTTGTCGCACGTCCTCAGCTGGTATAATCTGTATGAGATAAGGGGGGGGCGCAAGATAGTACAGTAGGTCACTCTTGCTCTTGCTTAGAAAATAGTCTAAAGGACACTTGCAGGATAAAAACACAATAAGAAGCATATCCTGACGATAATAGTGTTAGTCTGCCAGCGTTCCTCCATCATAGAATACCACTATAGGGTCCTGCTTTGGATGAAACACGCTTGGGATATAATGAGACTGACACATGCTCAGTAAGAGGCTGTAACGATGATGCTTGGAACTGGCCCTTCCGGACTTGGAGTCTTTTTTTGTATATGGAAACATGATGGAGTAACGCTGGTCTGAGATCTCACTACTAATATCGCCCTGAGAGGTGATTGTGATATTCCACGTCAGAGTAAAAGTAATCTATGGTACTGTGTCACCCTCCACCTTCTCTTTGTGTGTGTGATATAAATTTCTTGACTGGTGCTCTGGTCCTTCGGAACACAAAATTTCAATCTTAAACATCATGGTCACATTGTTCAGTGTTTTTCAGATGGCCTGCTGGTTGTAGAAAAAGTGAATAACACTTGTGCATAAGTTTACACACTCGAACTAAAATCCTTAATATCTAAGCATCACTTTATCCAGTAGAGGATTCGTGACTTTACTTTAGAAAATACAGGAACCATTTTTCACCTTATGGTATCCTGCAAGGGAAAACCTTTATGAACCGGATACATGTAATACATACCTGCCCTTAAATGTCGTCCTTTCTTATGACTAAGAGTTTGCAATATATGTATGCTCAATAAAAATAGCTCTCAGCAGTTGTCTGAAAGTCTTTATACTTAAGTAATATGGCATTCTTTTAAAATTCCCTCATGAGCAGCTTGTGCCCCAGTTCCAGCAATCTGTTCAAAAACAAATAGATACAATTAGCACAGCACTCTCATTGGGATAACAAACAACTGTTCATAAATCATTCCCATGGATTATGCTTCAAAAAGTGTTAGGAAGATTGTTTACTCACCAAACCCCATGGTAGCCATATAGTAGTCCATAGAAAATAACTCAATGTCTTCCCGCTAGTCTCCTCTGACGTCATTAGTTCTCTGCAGGTGATCTATCCCTGCTTTACCTCCCTATTCTGGGCTGTCACACTCTGAGGATCAGAATAAGGAGACCAGTTGCATTTTTTTTCCCCTGTGGACTGATATTACCATGGGTATCCCATGACTATGTAATCTTCCTAATGCCTTTTGATGCATAATCCATAGAAGCTATTTATGCACTCTCACTTCTTATCCCTTTGAGATAGCAATGGCTGTATACTGCTGGTAAATATTTCCGTTACTGTAGTGAGACTGAACTTAAGCCTAATTTACTGGATTCAGTAGTCCATTAGTAAACTGAGGATGTTAGACCTTGTGGTTAAACTGCATTGTTTCTTCTTCATGGGGATCCAGTGAATGAAGACTTCATTCTGGAGTATCCTGACTGTTTGGCACATGTACAGTCTGTTAAACCCAAGTACCTTATGAACTCTTTCTTACCTTACACACAACGACAAACATTTATCTCCAACTTTGTCAGCTCTACAGCTGTTTCTGGGGAGTTCAAGGCCTATACTACTTAATATGGACTTACTGCATGGAAAAACAGACGACCAAGATTAACATTGTCTCACAAAAAACATTGGTGCCTAATTAGCATAGTACAGTAATGGGCAACCGGCAGCCTCCGAGCTTCCATCTGCAGCCCTTAGCTCCTTCCTGCTTTATCAGATTGATTTGTCATAGCTTGTAACACTGGTTAAAATGCCTGCAGGTATGTTATCACAGATGGCTATCATTAAATGTATTGTTTTAACGTCTTGCTAAGATTAAGGGTAATGTGAGGCTATTTTGATGTGTAGAGGGCTAACCATGCGGCCCCTGAAATATATTCTGTTATCCGTCACTGGTATAGTCTCACTGCATAATAGGGGGGGGGGGGGGGGGGTGACTATACAGTGGGTCACTCCTTTCTCTCCAGCCTCACTGAAATCTCTGTTCTGTTGTCTGATTTCTTGTTCTGTCTGCCCAGCATGAACTCTTACAGCTTCCTATTACGCTAATACATGATAATATGAACATAAAGATCTCATTATTATTATCGTATGTTCTGCTGATCATCTATAGAAAAATAATGTGAAAATATAAGCAGATTATTAATGGATTGTTAGAAATACAGCTTACGGAGTTTAGCGTGCTTCATATGCACAGTGGCACTGTGGTTAGCATTGCTGACTCACAGCCCTGGGGCCATTGGTTCAAATCCGACCAGGGCACGATCTGTGTGGATTTTTCTGGTTCTCCTTATGATTGGACTGTCAGGAGGGGGGGGGAAACCAAACAAACACATACTGGTAGGTTACTTGGCTGCTGACAAAAAAATATATACTATTCTGTGTGTGGTTGAGAGTTTAGATTGGGGGCAGGGACTGATGTGAATGGCTAAATATATTCCATTCAATGCTGCGTGATGTGGTGGTGCTATATAAATATACTGTAATAATATGCTATACTGTGGTCACACTTCACGAGACTGGAACAGTTGATGCTTTTGTTGAATGAAGTCCTAAGAAACACTCGTAACTCAAACATTTCAGTGTCTTTTCTCTTATCCTTTCTAGGGTGGGACTCTGATTGCAGTAGGTCTTGGAGTTGCAGCTGCTGCTTTTGCAGGTAAATACGTTTTCCCCAGAAGTTGGGTATTTCCACAGAAGGTCTGAGGACTTAGACATGTTGAGAAACATTTTTTGATCACGAAGGGCCTCATTTAGAGTTGGCTGCATTTCCGTCTCAAATGCTGTAGCAAAAATTGCAGTTTTACCTGTATGTTGTCACGCGTTTCTTAAGATACACCCAACTGAAAACGCAGCAGTATTTCTATATCGGGGGTACAAATGCTTACACTTACACCTAACAATAACTTGGAGATACGCCTTGATTGTGTTAGTAGTAAATGCTAACTTTTCATAACCTTTTTTTTTTATAATATAATGTAATAGTCATTCATACACGAGAGAGAATATTTTCTTAAGTGTTATTAATAAATGTAAAAGTTTCATTTTCCATATAAAATGTAAATGAATCCAAACACACACACATCTATTGTTTACTGCTTTAAAAATCCAATGGGAATCTTCTTTCCTGCAGTAGCCCAAATCTGACGTTACATAGCATAACTGCAAGTCTAACTGAGGAAGTTCTATCAAGTGATGTTGGTGCCCAAACAGGCAATCAGAAGCGGATAGATAGTCTTCTGGTGTCGCCATCACTACCTATCTTTACACCAGGCATCGGTACCCACAAGAGATGTGCCTCTAAGAAGCATATCTGGGGGTGCCTTCAAGTCTATTAGGGTCATCTCCAGGGCGCTTGTTACACTTACATGTAAGTGCCCTTACTGTACATGTCTAATGTTTGCCTGCCCTATTCTGTCTATCCAGGATCTGTCAGTGTAACATACACACAAATCGCAGGACGGAAATGCGTACATTTACATCTACAAAAATGGATTTCTATCAAACTCTAAATCAGGCCCTAATTCTGCAACTGCTAATTGTTAGCAGTGCTGTCTTTTGGTAAATACACTCCCAATCACAGTAAAGGTTATGTTTTATCCTAGTCTCCCAAGTGTTTAAATGAAGACATACATGATGGATATTATTATAAATAACTTACATCAGAAAGATTTAGATATTATGATTGCCCAAGATATATCAAAACTAGAGATTAGTGTGGTAGTTTTCCAGGGACGTGCATGAACTTGCATCAATTTCAGTTTTTGTTTGAACTCTCTGCCCATGGGAATGTTATAGCTGAGAAGAGAGCTTATGCCCTTTTGCTAACACTTTGTTTTAGACTTATAAGAAAGAGCAAATGTCACATGTATCCGTTTTCCTCTTCTTTCTAAAAATAGTATATTATCATGAAATTTGGATTTTAAATCTGGCATATAATTATATTAACTAGGCTGTATTAGAATTGTATTATTATAAGAAGATTAACTATTTTGGTAATAGTTATTTTTATATTTACTGTAACCGGGACTGACAAAAGAATAATCAATTTAGGAAGCAGATTGTTATGGAGAGACAGTAAATTGTCTGACTTCTTACAGGTCGCTTTGCATTCCAACTGTGGAAACCTTTGGGTCAAGTTATCATGGAGAATGCAAAGAAAATCCCAACTCCAGTAAGTATGAATTATCTAATTTTTTTAAGTAGAGAGAGAGGGAGCTGTATGATTCTCCATTTTAGTTGTAAGCTTCTGGTCACGTCCAAGAGTGTGATGCTGTTATATTGCTGTGATTCCTGCAATCTTGTGTGTCTTTCTCTTTCTGCAGAGCCTTTCTTATTACTACAAAGGAGGATTTGACCAGAAAATGAATAGACGAGAAGCTAGCCTAATTCTAGGTGTCAGGTAGGTGTACTGGACTTTTCATGTAAGGCCAAAACTCACTGTTAATAAAACACTCAGTATGCTCATTGTCAACAAGTGATCAATTGACAAACATTTGTCACTTTCACTGTTGCTGAACTTACAAATGTCATAATCAGTCAGCAATCATTTATCAACTACTGGAATGTCAAGCACTCACCAATATGGACTCAACTAACCAGACCCTTGTAAACCATCTCCTTCTTCATAGCTCAAAAAACTATCTACTAATCATCAGGGATCAGCATTATTTCTGCAGTATTTAGTTAAATATATTGTTTCACAACAATATTTATTGTGAATCAATATATTGCTGTGCTGATTCCCTGTTGTGATGGAAGTGTGTTACAGCCGAACTCACTGTCGCAGTTGGCTGTTAGGAGTGAAGCACTTTTCGCCTGCAATATACAGATGTCTATAAAACACAAGTCACCTTAATATAAGCTAATATTCCAGCATACTATATTATCATAGATGGAGAATATTAACTTTATCCCTGATACATAACATTTAGACAGAGTATCGCTTCAGAATAGGGAAAATGGGATACATAAAACAGGGATATACAAGGTAGACAGAATAAATACAGACGTAATAACAAAGGGTAGGTACGACCCTGCTTATAAGAGATCTTACAATCTGGTGGGGAAAAGGCACAGTCGAGACGAGGAGTGAATGGTTTAGTGTGGAGTTTGGGACAGCTAGTGTGAGTAGTATAAGGGAGACCACGAGAATGGGGACCCTGTTATAGCATAAATCAGCCCAGATTATGTTGTGCTGTTTGAGGATTTGGGGAGGGGTCATGCTGCCGTTCTTTTAATTATTTTGTATTTATTACACTGTGTGGTATCTGTGATTTGAATGAAAACAAGTCAATCCCTTGCAGTTCTCTTCTATACACATGTTTATTTTTCTGAACGTGACTGACATTTAGTTCTACTCGCAGGCACAACACATTAGGGCATACATTTACGCTTTGGTACACTAAGTACACTAAGGGGTTAAGGTTAGTTTACATTATTGTGTTTGCGAAAATGTGCACTACAATGCATAAGTTCTAATGAGCCTCGGCATGAGGGACAAATTGCTGGCTTAGCCGCTTAAAGTTACAAATATCCTTTTCACATCATCTGGACAGAACTACATTAAATTAATCTGTAGAAGAAACAATTACTGAGTCAGCTAATTAATAGTACAAAGCAGACAAGTTTCTTAATAGATTTGTATTTAAATTGCTTGCGCAGTACTGCATCTTGCCCACAAGATGGCAAAAGTCCTGCTTGTTTTGCATATAATATATAAAATGTAATTTACGCGCAATAGTTGATCCAGTTTATTGTAAAACTTTACTTTTACAGTCCATCTGCTAGCAAACCTAAGATTCGGGCGGCTCATCGGAAAATCATGATTTTAAATCACCCAGATAAAGGTAAAATAACGTTTTTTTTTTCCTGTTTTATTTAGCAGTAAAAGCAAATGGAGCGATCCATGAGTTTGACACTTTAACAAAGTCAAAGGCTGTATTCATGTCTGTCTTTTCTATCAAGCATAAACATTTGTCATGTCATACAGTCTGGTTATAGTGCTGGAAATGGCATGAAGCACTAGATACTAGGATTGAGTAGTATATTACTCCATTTTAACATCAACTTGCGGTACCAAAAGAAAATAAGAGCATATCCACTTTTAGTTTATCTCTATTATTTCATCTTGCATATAGACAGGAAACCAGATGTGGTATTTTAATTATTCTTGTACTATTGTATTACATTCATATAACCTCAACATAGTCATTGATTCTGGAAAAGGAAAAAAAAAGCATACCATATATTTAGATATTTTGGTGCCACAGAATCCACAGCACAGTACAATCAGCAAAAAATAAACAGAAAAAAAATACAGATAGGTAAGGGACAAGAGGAAAAATAGAATCAGTAAAAATCAATACAAGAGCCTATAGAGAAAGTAACCACATAAGACACAACTACATGAAAGAAGACATTACAATGAGGATGAGAAGATGGGAGGTAGAGAGTACCAAACTTGTGAGCGTTAACATTAGGGAGGATTAGGGTAGTAAACGTAGACAATAAAGTATATGTTTATCAACAACTAAGCATATAAGCCTCTTATTCAAGAGAATGGACTTCTGGGTAATGTCATTTGACAGCAACATTAATGCAAGTTGAGATATATGAAAAACAAAGAACTTCAGTGTCATTGTACCTCCCTGGTGAATATCCTTGTACAGTGCTTCCGGAAAGTATTCACAGCGCTTAACTTTTTCCACATTTTGTTATGTTTATGGCTAAAATTCCTTTTTTCCCCTCAAAATTCTACACACAATACCCCATAATGACGACGTGAAAAAGGTTTTTTTGGAGATTTTTGCACATTTATTAAAAATAAAAAAACTAAGAAATCACATGTATATAACTATTCACAGCCTTTGCTCAATACTTTGTTGATGCACCTATGGCAGCAATTACAGCCTCAACTCTTTTTGAATATGATGCCACAAGCTTGGCACACCTATCTTTGGGCAGTTTCGCCCATTCCTCTTTGCAGCACCTCTCAAGCTCCATCAGGTTGGATGGGAAGCGTCGGTGCACAGCCATTTTCAGATCTCTCCAGAGATGTTCAATCAGATTCAAGTCTGGGCTCTGGCTGGGCCACTCAAGGACATTCACAGAGTTGCCCTGAAGCCACTCCTTTGATATCTTGGCTGTGTGCTTAGGGTCGTTGTCCTGCTGAAAGATGAACCGTCGCCCCAGTCTGAGGTCAAGAGCGCTCTGGAGCAGGTTTTCATCCAGGATGTCTCTGTACATTGCAGCATTCATCTTTCCCTCTATCCTGACTAGTCTCCCAGTTCCTGCCACTGAAAAACATCCCCACAGCATGATGCTTCCACCACCATGCTTCACTGTAGGGATGGTATTGGCCTGGTGATGAGCGGTGCCTGGTTTCCTCCAAACATGACGCCTGGCATTCACGCCAATGAGTTCAATCTTTGTTTCTTCAGACCAGAGAATTTTGTTTCTCATGGTCTGAGAGTCCTTCAGGGGCATTTTGCCAAACTTCAGGCGGGCTGCCATGTGCTTTTTACTAAGGAGTGGCTTCCGTCTGGCCACTCTACCATACAGGCCTGATTGGTGGATTGCTGCAGAGATGGTTGTCCTTCTGGAAGGTTCTCGTCTCTCCACAGAGGAATGCTGTAGCTCTGACAGAGTGACCATCGGGTTCTTGGTCACCTCCCTGACTAGGGCCCTTCTCCCCCGATCGCTCAGTTTAGACAGCTGGCCAGCTCTAGGAGGAGTCCTTGTGGTTCCGAACTTCTTCCATTTATGGATGATGGAGGTCACTGTGCACA
>NC_134403.1:98054099-98079099 GCF_038048845.1 Mixophyes fleayi | reverse complement strand
TGGGACAATTGTTTGATACACAAGACTATTGAGCGGTGTAACGAACACGCTCCAAGCTGTCACGACTTTGCGTGTTTGCTGTATGAGGTTGCACACGATTCCAGCCCACAGTCTCTCTCTACCTATCACACAGGGTATAGATCTACTGAATCGGCCCCAAACAGCGCTCACACCCCCCACACACTTCAGATTTGCCACCACCTATTGAATACGGGCAATAGGACCCCAATATACTGGCCCACACCAGCAAACAAAGGGTTAACTCTTCACACCTCCAGACTGTTACACAAATGTAAATGCAAGCACACACTAAGCTTGTTAATCAAATGTATCAACAATGCATTCAAAAGTTAACCTGGTCGAGCTATATTCTTAGCAGGCTAATGGATTCGTCAGAGTATCAAGGACGCCACATATTAAATTACAGATTTCTATACAAAATTACAGGACATTCAGATATAAAGAAAAACAATAAACAACTGATCTAACATACACAAGCAAAACAGTTTAAAATAAAAAGGGTTACATTCAGAGTATAACTTACATGAGTTGTATAATTTGTGCCATCGGAAATTGGCTAGGAAGATGGACAGTTTATCAATTTGGATTGATTTCCCAAAAGACACTCAATTTGTTGTAACTGGTTTCAGCTTTTTGAAGACACCTTTACACCTTCCCAACTCCTGGGGGTTGTGGTCTGTGATACTTGTTTCAATCACCCATTTGCATGTTGTCTGATTTACTACCCAATTCTACTATGTGACCTAACTTTTCTGTGGAGCGTCACACAGACCCAATTTTATTATTAATAATCCCCCTATGAATTTGTCCATCTTTTGATACCAAACACGTCTAAATACAGTGTATTCGTAGATCTTACACTAATTTCCTTAACTTCTCTGTGGGGCAGAATTCTTAATTTGACATATGAGCTGCCCTTCTTCATGCTATTGAGGAATATGTGATTGATCACTACTTTTATTGATTTTAAGTGGAATATTTTAAAACCTTAGTAGCTCAACTTATCAGTGGATTCAATTAATATACCATAGTTACACTGCTGTTATGATTTAGGCCTTATTCCTCACAATTATGTGATGGGTTAACCCTTATAAGTAACTAAGTTCTGTATGTGCACAACAAGCGGTAGTAATCATGTGCTCTACTGCAAGTTAGATGAGTCTGTGTAGTGATGTGTTTATTTTAGATAGCCAAACACCAGTTATTTGTCTTTACGGCCTCCATTTATTTAAGGGCAGTAAACATGTACTACACAATTGCAAGTATTTCATCAACTTGGCTTTAATCAGTTTGCTTTAATGGTGAATGGAAAAAACAATAAAGGTCATGACCAAATGCTATTGATGATGACTTCAGCATGTACAGAATTCTGGCAGATAAATCCTGTCTGTTTTCCATATGTTAAAGCTACAACCCATGAATATAATGTTTGTTTATTTTTTAACATAAAGCACTCTGGTTTACTGTAAGAAGAAATGTGGTGGTGTTAGTTTTTCATTACCTTTTTCCTGCAAGTTGCTGCTAATGATTCACAGTTTATTAAGTGTCGTGCAATTACCATGATAACCACAGTCTTATAACCTATGATGTAGTAAGCAGAGACTTAATAACGTTCCACTTGTCCGTATTCTCCTTCACAGCTCTGAGTTGGAGATCATGTGACCCTCTCCTCGGGAATGCAAATGCATTCCAGCTGAGAGACTCTGCAGCCATAAAAGGCTCCCACATTTTGCAAAAGGGAATAACAAGTTATAAGGGTACATCCAAAGAAAATGAGTGTGCAATAATGCTAATCGGTACAACATTTTCATCTGAAACAAACGAACAAAAAACGAATATGTGGGATTTAAGCTGTAATAATCAGTTGTATACAGCTAATCTTTAGCCTAAACCAGCAGTTCCCAAAGTGTGCGCCGCGGCGCTGTCACAGGGGTGCCGTGGCCAGGAAAAAAAATTAAAAAAAACAAAACTTGCCAATCCAGCGGCACCTGGGACCCAGCATCCTCCTCCCTCCTCACTGAATGATGGGTGTGACGTCATCACGTCCAACATATTCAGTGAGAAGCAGCGAGAGAGAGGAGGATGATTGGTCCTGGGTGCCGTCAGATTGGTAAGAAGACTGCAAAAATAATACACATCTATTTCTTCTAACAACTTACTAAGTATTTCTGTCCTGACCTAAATACTTATTACGTTATTTTGACCCAACTACTTATAAAACGATACTGCTCGGTAATTATTTTGGAGGGGTGCCTTGAAAAATTATGGAGACTCTAAGGGTGCCGCGAACTGAAAAAGTTTGGGAACCACTGACCTAAACATAAGGCTCTCCTAATTTATTTATTTTTTATTTATTTATTTTTAAAAAGCAGAATATTCATGTAACTTCAAGTTTACTTATTGCATAAAATCCACCTTTTTAGAACACAAAGGTTAAAAAAAAATTGCAATAGGACCATGGTATTTGCTAATTAGGACTAAAGTGCACTTTTCAGTTCAATCAAAAATTTTAATTAATAGTGTACATTAAAAATACTAACCACTACTATCCGTCTGCTGTGTGTGCCCAAACACCCAGCTTAACCTGTCAGATTATTCTGCCCCCCCTCGTGACTCCACCGAGTTCCGCTCTTTCATTTTGCTAGCGAAGATTCCCCAAAGGTGGGCAGTGACAGGCCAGGTTGGAGATGCGCTTTTGAAGAGCCAGTTTACATAATCTTGTGTTGTTGTCCCTCTGTTGCTGCGAGATGATTAGTGGAGGCACAAACACAGGAAGCTTACTGAAGCGCTGTCAGCTCAGCAGTGCACATCATGTAAATAGGAGCTGGACAGAAAGTGCTAAGCAGCTAGAAATGATGAATATTTATTACTCACCCCCAGCGATGACCATTTATAATTGGATCTAGAGAATATTTGCATAACAAGTAAAAAAAAAAAAGCAATTAGTAAACAATTAAAAGATTTTTAGTTAAAAAATTGATACATTCATGCTATAAATTGTTGAAGGTAGGGAAGGGGGTGGGGGGATATGTTTTGCTAATGAGCCATCCACTCCCCCACCATCAGGTTTATATAGGTCCCAAGAATGCCCAGGATATACTGCTAAGTGACAGCAGTGACAACGTTCCACCAAGCAGAATCTACTTACTTCTCTCTCCTGGTTGTTATACCTAGAAAAGCATCAGTTACATGTGGTGGTCGGGGTGGGGCTGAGGGTGACCTAACCAAATTACTGCAATTCTCTATTAAATACAGTGTATACTAGGAGGGAGAATATTACATAAAAAGCATGTTTCTTGCACTTTGTTAGTCTTGATGGGTTTTGTTTTTCCTCTTCTGTTTAGGACAATCTTCCCTACCCTACGTGTTTCCAGATTGCTTTCTTTGTGTTTGCTAATTCTGCTGTAATTATTGGAAAAGAATAGAAATAGTGGCATAATTGTATCTGTTGCCAATCTCATTTTTAAGAAATAAATGGGATATAGTAACTGAAGTGTGAATTGCCATTTCATCAGATTATAAAACAAAAATAAGGCAGCTCTACAGCTGATGCAGTAAAGGTAATTGTTATATTAGGCCATTCTGTGAAGTGCCTAAATTACTGTAACTATGCACCGTATAGATTTGTGGACTGTTACAATATTGTGATTTACATCTGTGTGCACTCTTTCTTTACCTCTGTAAGGAAATTATGTTGAGAATAAATAATCTCTATAGACTGTTTATCAAAAATATTTACTGCATTATATCCCAATTGTAAAGCGCTACGGAATTTGCTGGCGCTATATAAATAAATGATGTTGATGATAAGCAGTGTGATAAGATCTCAGCAGCTTGAAAGTGAGACGATCTTTCTTTCATTAATTAGCTGGGACCACACTGACACTCGATAACTGAATTTTTCTTCTATATTGAGCATTTGAGCAAATTACACTGAAAATGGAGCCAGGAGAGACTTTAACTGCCATTTCCCATGATGGGATGTGATGACTTTAATGCTGCGATTCATCAAACCGCACATTATATCTTAAATTGACCTCGCCAGTAATTAGGGTACAGCTCACTCTCTGTGAAGTTTGATGATTTCGGGCCACGGTGCCTAATTAAAGAGCATCTGAACATGTGCTGATTATAAGTTTCTCTCCAGCCTGAGACTTCACTGCCTACGTGAGATATACCAAACACTAAAACTACTATTTTAAATAATGGTTATTGATGGGGAAATAAAGCTGGCAAATTACTTGCAAACATAACCAAACCTCAGAAACGTAAAAGTCATATAGTTGCCCTTAAAGCCCATAATTCTTCTAAGATTCTTACCAAGTCGGAAGAGATATTAGAAACCTTCCAAACTTATTACTCAACCTTATATAAGGGCTCTACACCAAATCCCCAACTAATGTCCAAACTTTTGACTGAGGCCAAATTGCCTTCACTAACGCCAGAACAGAGAGAAGCTATGGCAAAAGATATTACTTCCCGAGATGTAGAGACTGTAATCAAACATTTGAAACTTAATAAAACACCAGGCCCAGATGGCTTTACAGCAGAGTATTATAAGGTCCTTGAAGGAGATCTGGCTCATATTTTAGCAGATTTGTTTTCAAAAATACATAGGGAACGTCCTGTATATCCATCGTTCAATGTGGCCCATACAGTCCTTATCCCTAAACCAGGTAAGGATCCTATGATGGAGGGGTCTTATCGCCCTATCACTCTTTTAAACACAGATTACAAACTTTTAGCAAAAATCATGGCAGACCGCTTACAAGGTATCCTTCCTGGGTTGTTAACATCTCATCAGTTGGGATTTGTAGCAGGACGCCACTCGGTCAAAGGTATTAGGACAGCCATTTCAGCGATTGTGGCCTCAGATGTGGGATCCACCTCAAACATGATCCTTAGTCTAGATGCCCAAAAGGCCTTTGATTCTGTTGCATGGCCTTTTTTGAAGGAAATTCTTTCATGCAGGCGTTTTGACACTGATTTTAGAGCACTTGTAGCCTTTCTTTACACCTCTCCTAAAACATCTCTATTGGTCAATGGTATCAAGGGTTCCCCACTGGAAATGTATAGAGGCACTCGCCAGGGGTGTCCACTTTCTCCATTACTCTTTAATTTGGTATTGGACCCTATGCTCAGAGTCTTGCAAAATTGGACGCAGTTGGAGGGAATAAGGATTGGAGATCAGGAAATCAAAATTACAGCTTTTGCTGATGATGTAATGATCTACATATCTAATCCTGAAGTCTCTCTTAGATCTCTAATGGACCGAATAGTGGAGTTTGGTTCTGTCTCGGGGTTCTCTGTCAATTTTGAAAAATCTACTGCTATGTATCTGGGAAAGGGTGTCATAGTCCCAACATGGGCAAGGGATATTCCCATTACATGGGCAAGGTCGGCCATGCCATACCTGGGCATCCAACTACCAAGAGATATTCACTCTCTATATAACCTTAATATCTCTAGGGTGATAAATGTAGTGGAACATGAGATGAAAGGTTGGAAACATCTCTGCCTCTCTTATGGAGGTAGAATAAACATAATTAAAATGATCATATTTCCTAAACTATTGTATCCATTACAAGTTTTACCCTTATTATTGACTAGATCAGATGCAATGAAATTGGATACAGAATTTAGACGTTTTATCTGGAATTCCAAAAAACCGCGTATTGGGTTGATCAAATTACAACAGTCAAAAAATAGAGGAGGGCTGAACTTACCAAATGCTACCAAATATAACCAAGCGGCCCAATTGCGACACCTTAAAGACTGGTTGCATAACACGGATACTTATACTAATACTACATTAGATCAGAATTTCATTCCTAACCTTAGCTTATTAGCCTTTATTCATCTACATGAAAAAGATCTTCCAACTCAAACTATAAATAATCCAATCTTGTATACTGTGCGTAAACTTTGGCATAGGCTTTGCCACATATACCATTTAAGACCTTATATTTCAATGAACCTCCCATTATTAAACAACCCTAACTTTCAGGACGGATCAGCTTCCTTCCCATTTACTAACTGGGCGAAATTAGGAATTACTAAGATAAGATCATTAATTGATGCAAATACGCGAAAACCTATGACCTATACTCAAATAAGCTCTACTTATCCACAACTAGCCCCTTATCATCTAGCAATATTTCAATGCCAACATTACATTAATACAGTACTGAGTAAAATCTCTCCGGAGGATTGGGATAATCCCTTAGAGGCTATGCTTTCGAGACCTCCCCTGACCCGTCAAGCCATCTCACAGCATTATTCCCTATTACGTACCCAATTTGACTATAACCATTCTAAAACTGGCCTTTCATTGTGGCAGGAACAATTTCCTCACCTGACACCAGAGGTTCTTTTAAAGGCACTGACCAATTCCATTAAAATATTACCGGCCATGACCTACACAGAAATGTTCCTAAATATCTATCATAGGGCATATCTGTCTCCATCTCGTCGATTTCAGATAGGTCTATCAGAATCACACTGTTGTCCGAAATGTGGGTCTCCAAGAGCGGATTTGACACACTGTTTTTGGGAGTGTCCCCCAATTAAACGATTCTGGACCCAGATTTGGAGATTCTCTAACACACACCTGGTAAATTATGCACCTCTGTCTCCGGAATGGGCGATATTTGGAATACTTCCAAATACTTGTAAAGTTAGTAAAGGATGCAAAAAACTACTATTAGCAGTTTCTGCTGCGGCCAGGAAGAGCATACTCCAGGTCTGGGCCCAGGATTCGCCTCCCATGTTTTCCCTTTTTAAAGAAAAGCTCTATCACATATTCCGAATGGACTGGATAGAAACGTCTTTGCAGAAGGAAGTTAGAGTAAAGCAATTCTTTGGCACATGGGAGAGCTTTATAACTCTCTTACCTCATACTATACGAACACAACTTTGGAATAGTTTCCACAATACTGAGTGGTACGGGTTAAGAATGGTTTCAGCAGACCCTCCGATTATTTTATCTCCACCTTCTAATAGTTAGGTCCTGGATAGGATGGGTTATTGGGGAAGAGGAAACAAGGGATGTTGGTGACTTATTTAATTGTATGAGAATTGTGAAAATATGTATTTATTCATAATGCATTTAATTGTATATGTGATATTTTATACCTCAATAAAAAAAATTGAACAAAAAAAATAAAAAAAAAAAATAATGGTTATTGTAGCCTTGCACACTACCATCCAGCTGTTCCTTTACATTGGTCCCAAGTAGCAGTTATGCTGGGTAGGGGGCGTGCATTACCCACCAACTGTGGTATCCTTTTACTGACATTATCATAAGTGTATATTTTACCTTACTATTTTTCCATCCGACACACAATGGTATCATACAATGTTACTTGTGTTCATTTGTTGTCCATCAAGATTATTATCATTTCCTCAGCCACATAATGTGTGTGTGTGTATGTATAGAGATATATATAATATATATATGTGAGAGGCCACATATTAAATTATACATGAAATAGGCAAAAGTACAGGGCATTTACATATATAAACAAAAAAAAATAATAAAAGTAATAAATTGACATAGCATACACAAGAAAAACAGTTAAAATTAAAAAGGATTCCATTCAGAGTATAACTTACATTGAAGTGGTATATTCTAAGCCAAGGGAAATTTCCTTCAAGATGGACAGCTTATCAATGAATGATTGATTTGCCAAAACAATTTCTTGTAACTGGTCTTGGCTTTTTAAAGACACCTTTAAACACTGACCCACCCCCTGAGGTTGTGGTCTGTGATACTTTTTTCAATCACCATTTGCATGTTGCCTGATTTACTACTCAATTCTACTATGTCACCTAACTTTTCACACAGACCCAATTTTAGTATTAATAAATTCCCTATGTATTTGTCTTTTGATACACAGATTTCTTCATTTGACATATGAGCTGCCTTTCATGCTATTGAGGAATATGTGGCTGATCACTACTTTTATTCATTTTAAGTGGCATATTTTAAAACTGATTTCTTTTTGTCTATATCACATATAGCCTAAGTCAGCACATGGCCTCTTTGAGCCAGACACCATGCTATATATAAGATACTTGGATTAACAAATGGGGACTTTTTAGTGCTGCCAGACAGCCTTATGTTTAAATACTACCTTCTCCTTCATTACTCATTCCTGCAGCCAGAATATACAGCACCTCTAATACTGGGAGGGGTAGTGCTAACAAATATAATGGGCATCTTGTAGTCAGGCCTTTTCTGCCCTGCCCCTTTATTACAGAAAGCACAAATCTTACACAGTACAGCTCTGTGGCTGCTTTTTTCCTTTTATTAAAAAACAAAAGAAAAATGCAGGTATGGTTTAGGATAATGATAATACATAAGTAGTGGTTTTAGCAAACAAGATTAACATTTTAGTATTATCAGGAGTAATGTACTCTGTATTTAAAAATATTTTTTTTTCGAAGTCTCCTCCAAGTTCCATGATCTGTATGGTCATGCAGCTCCTTGGTGAATTAGAATTGTTGGATATTTCACAATGGAGTGATGGGGATTCATCCCATATAGTCTCCATACAATTTCTCATGATAACTAGTAGAATAACACTGCACTAATTTGTGACTGTGTAGACACAACTTGTTTTTTGTTTTTTTTTCAACAATTTCTTTTAAATTTGCGTTTGTCTGTTTTTTTTTGTTCCTAAATAATTACTGTACACAAAAATAAAAGTAGTAGCAGTGGATGAAATTTTTGAATCAAACTACAAATAAGTATATATGCCTGGTATGTGTACCCAGTAATCAGTGCTTGTAATGTTCCCACACAACTGTGCAGATATCAGTGACGCTTTGACAAACTTGTGATTTTGTGGGTAATGAGCATCGACATCTGCTCAGCCAGGTGCACTGTATAGAACAGGGTGGAGGGGCCGTTACCTGTATCCAGGACCCTAGTGGGTCTGACCAATGTGAGATACCAGCTGAGTATAACCTCACTCATATTAACACACAATTCCACCAAATACAATTTATTTAGTGTTCGGTAGAGTTCTTCAAATAAAGAATACCTTACTTGCAAATTATTTTTGCTTTTATGGACCATAACATATGAACATTGGTAAGAATTTATTACCTTTTTTTCATGTTCCATAATTTATATATTAATGCCTGTATTCCATGTATACTTATATACATACCTGGACGGATGGTGAGGTAGATCTCAGGTTTTGGGTCACAAGCCCAGTGATTATTTAGGCCAGAGATCCATGTTTTTCGTTTGGATTTCTGATATTAGTGTGCAGGGCTTCCATACATTTAAAAGAAAAATTGCAACAGCCCTTCAATCGTTATTGATACCTCTCCCCACTTATACTATTTCCTGGGATACATTAGAAGTCTTAAATTATGGGTAAAATAAGCATTGCCAGGTAAAGATTTCAGGTGGAAAAGGGTATTGTCCTGGGAAATTTGGGACATAAGGTAGCCCGATAATCGTTATCTCTTGGCTGCTGAACACTTAGAAGTTAAAAGATTAGTATTGATGCTAGTAAAAAATTTAAAATGTGTGTGACAACAGTGTGTAGGAAAGCTTATTAGGAATGAATATTTGAATACCCAACATATAAATTACACATTTTTACATTTGCTAAAAAAGTGTTGTCATTTAGGGGGAAAAAAACTGTAAGAACATTATAACAGGAGCAACTTTCTGTGTGAAAGTGAGAGCACCTTGTCCTAAGATCAATACACTAGTTTACAGCTCAACCTGCAGATCACCCAGACTTAAGTCTCTGAAGCAAATATAACCTGCCAGTTCCAGTAATGTGTGCAGTGGACCTCATAAGCGAAGTTCACGGGTCGCATTCCTCAAATTGCTTTGGTGTTGCACGGCGCGGCCTGATGGCCAGCCTAGCATGCTTCAAGGTGCACGCCCAACTTTTCAGTCTTTTGAGACTCCTCCTGGGAGTAGGGGTGCTCCTAGGATTGCCAGTAGGTGGACAAATCTGCAGAGACACTGTGCAAAAGTGTAAGCATCACATAAATGTCCAGGATACTACCACCTCTTTCATTTAATTCAGTGTTTTCATTTTTATCTGACAGTATTGATTGGTTTCTCTTCATCTATGTCTGGTGGGAAGTTCGAGTGTTTCTGTGGAGTGATAATCCCTGTGCATCCTTCCACAAGCATGGAATAATTATGCTCACTCTCCACCCCCTTTTTCTGATTTTAGCAATCTCACGCTGCAAAATAAAATTCTAATTACATTTACACTGCTCTACAAAACTCCACACCTTCATTTCTCCTGTTGGTTGGTGCAAACGTCTGTTTCTCTACAAATGCTTCCATCTTTTCCCTTAAACCAGTGAAATTTTGGTGCAAGCTGGGCACAAATAGAGTATGCGACACCTGGATTTAACTGCATCTTGGTTATGTTGTGCTTCGTAAATGAAGATCAGTGATTTCCAACTTCCATAGTAATTCCAGTTCACATACTAATTTTGGTACTGTAACAATGAATGGGATTTCTTTAATTGACTAGACATTACCGTAAAATACTAAAATATAGGTGACTTTTTTTTTATTGCAATTTTATATTATATTAGGTCCTAGGTGCAACTTAAGTTGTCATAAAACAATGTGAGCATAGATTAATGTGTGCATAGATGTAGCTTAGCCAGCAAGCTAAGGAACAGGGTTATTTGTGAAGAAAATACCTATCCTCTACTGTTGACAGAATTTACTACAGTTCAATTAAACTATAGAAACATTTTAGATATAAATTCACATCTGTTTTTAGTTGTGTTCCTACTATTGTTCTGCACAAACTTGACCAGTGCTAAATGTCTTTTGTTTGGGATAAGCTATTGATAAAAAGACCAAATTTACGTGTATTCCTTGTGCAAATTCCTACACCGATTTACTGTTTTTCCGGTGGGGAGAAAAGGCTGCAGCAACCTTGAATAACCACCTTTTATCCTCTGTCTTTTTCCAGTGATTTAACATTGCTTAAGGCAGGAGTGGATTGGAAATTTAATGTGGCCATAGAAAATAATGTAAAATTGGTCCCATGTTATTGGGGGTGTCCACATTGTCAGTAGGTCTGGTCAGATCTTCAGGAAGTGGGACAAAGCAAATGCCATCATGTAGCTGTGGCGCATCACCAGAGTGGGCATGGTCAGCATGGAAGTGGTGTGGCTATCACTTAATACCATGCTAATTCTGCCCTACAACACTTTCACTTTCAAACAGACAGGCGATACTGAGCACACCACTGTTAGCAGCTCCTTCTTTACAATCAAGCAGTGTGAAGCGTGACATATCTCCCAAATGTCCCTCTAATAGGAACAGTCATCAAAAAATTGAATTCGGAGAGTTGCCACTCATTCTTTGCCCTACTTGTTTTTGCAGTTTTGTCTGGATACTGGAATGTTGGGGACCTGTTTGGAAATGGGATACATACTAATCACCTCCAGGAAAGCCAAGCAATGGATGAACACTAGGCCTCCTGCCCCCCACAACCAGCCCCAACATTAAATTCAATTAATAGTTCCCATTTTTAATAATTAGGCCTCCCTACCAACATTATGTCAATAGCACGCACATTTAATAATTGAGCACCCCCCAACCTCAACATTAATAGCGATCATATTTAATTATAAACCTTATTTCCGCCAATGATTCATGACATTACATATTTGGACACCACATTTAATATAGAGATCCCACATTACATTAAAGCCCCTACAATATATTAATAGCCCCTATGTTACATATATACCCCACACACATACTTACCTGCTCCGCAGATAAGTGTGTTGTGGGAGGCAGACTCCTCTGTCTGCCTCTGGCTCAGTCTTTCCAAACATTGAGACACAGTACTAGCCTCACAGGTGCTAAGTGATCGAGGGAGATAAAATCTTTATGCCCCCAACAACGACCTATATCCTCATACCCTTCATCAGCCCACCTTCCTCAGTCACTCACTAATTCATAGTAACTCCATTTACGTCATCACTGGGCTGGCTGCTTACTCCTGGTCTGTCACTCTGCGGCATGTGCACTTCCCGCATAGAGGAGAAGAGAACATTAGTGCTTTCTTCCCCTCTGAGCAGGTTCCATGCAGTGTCAGCAGTCACACAGCAGGGAGATAACAAAACTCAAAGTGGCTGCACCCTCAGGAGAAACACCAGGTACACTATTGCATGGGCCAAACCTCAATAACCTGTGTCCTCCAGATCAGGGTCCCATCCCCCCACGCTAGTTTTAAAAAAAGAAAAGTTTAATGCCGGGCATCATTAAATCATAGGGGTCAAGGGCCTATTGGGAAAACATCCAGTTAGTCCTATGACCAGTCCGATAGGTTGCACCGCTTAATAGATAATCAGTTGTTTATTCACATTTGCTACTGTTAGAAAGAGAGAGGCCTTAAAACCACCTTAGTGTTGGAAGTAGTGTTTTTTTTATTATTATTTTGCACAAAAATAATCCATAGCTGGAATTTCATTTGTTATTACGCTCAACTTATTACATTTCTTATGTTTCTCATTACAGGTGGATCACCTTATATTGCAATGAAAATAAATGAAGCAAAAGACTTACTGGAATCTAGTACAAAACAATGACATAAGAGAGATGAATAATTAATTTCTATTAAGCTCCTTGCTGCCAGGAAAGATGGCAAACTGCCTTTTGTATATATTCATATTAGCAGAAGACTAAGCCTTTTTTTATTTGATTTCTTTTTTTAATTTATGTTGCTAATATATGATATTTATATAGATTGCAAACCTTTGAGTTTCTTTACTTCAGTCTGAAGTTTATTGTCCACGCTTTTTTTTTTTTTTTTTTTTTTAAAGAAAAGAGAAATAAAACAATTTTCAAGACGCTGGAAGAGAACATATTGTATTAATCGGTGTATGTAAATTCAATTCTAATAGTAAAACTGTACATGTTGGCATTTATTTAGGTCCGTTAATGCAGTTATGTGTCACATAGCTATATTACATTTGTATAGTTTTATTTTGACATTTATCCAGATTCTGATTATTTATTTATTTTTTAGCATTTTTTTTGTGTGTGCTCCAAGGCAAATATACTTTGCTGTTACCTTGGCAGGCTCACAAGAGCAGGAGCTACAGAAGCTTCATCAATTTCTGTGCCTGGATCCCAGCTGTTCTTATAAGGGGCCATCAGTCGGCTTCACAATCATCTCTCTCTTTGGACTGTCTTGTTCTTACATTGGATGCTGAGCACGTCCATGTAATGTGGAAAAAAATAAATATATAATAAAATGTTGTACTCGCTGCCAGCTTCTCTCTGCAATCAACATCTACTGGCTGAATAGAATGGAATAAACTTGTAAGCATTTGCCACAAACAAATTCACAGGAGAGGAAAAATATCTTTGTTTTATTTAAATCAAACTGCCAAATGTATAAAATGTAAATTGTACATGTAGGACATTATAAATTACATTTTATGGCCTCATCAAGCCCTCCCCCCTCTGACTTTAAACTTACAGCTACTTAATTTATTCGAGTGGGCAAAAGACAATGCTTGGCTTCATTATAATTGTTCAGCCCTGGCTGTGAGCTGGGATATGAACAATATTCAAGAACAAATCAAAGAACAGTCCCACTGTGTTAATGGAATATGCATTGGTGAACTATACTACCTTTTGTTATGTTACTTGTGTTGGGAGGTCAATGAGCCATGTGATATATTGTGCATTTAATGACCCTATAAACATATGTATGCTTCTTTGGTTGTTCTCTAGAGAACACCTTAATTGTATTTCCGGCAATTTTATTCCAATCTTTGAATCTACCAATCTCTTCCTAAAGAAAATTAAATATATTGGGGCCAAATAGTTTTTTTCAGTTTAACTTCAAAATACAGTCCATACTTCCCAACAGTTCAATAGGAACAGTTGGCACCAAAGGGCTAGTTCACACTAAATGCTTCTACCCCTTCAGTTCTAAGGTTTGCTAAACCTCAAAAACATTGACTCACTAACTGTAGACTCAAACTGCTTTCTTATTTTCTCAAAGTACCTATTGGTTTGCCTTTAAAGATACATGCTCACATCCTGGGATTGGAAGTCCCCCAGTAAAAGGAGGATAGCATTCATAGACCCGCTCATGGTTCATTGGACTTCTAAAAACATTAAATTATCAACAATATTCAAAAAAAAATATGTGTTAGACACCACTTAAAACATAAAAAAAAAACACTGTAAACATAATAACATAAAGGGTCGGCGCTAATTTACTTATACCTTTCAGAGCCAAACTTATAGACGATGGGGGAGTGTATCCAAACATATTTATTCGTGAACATTGCAAAATAGACAATTTTGAAAAAATTAGGGACCGTTTGATCCAAACATATTGGGCTGTCCATCCAGAAGAGGGATTTAGGAGGTCTGTAAATGAGAAAACAACACACAAGTTTCCTCCACTGGTTTCTCATGACGAGAAGGTCCTACCACAAATGGTATAGTTCAGTGGTTCCCAAACTTTTGCAGTTCGCGGCACCCTTAGAGTCTCCATAATTATTGCAAGGGACCCCTCCAAAATAATTATCGAGCAGTCACGTTTTATAAGTAGTCAAAAAACGTAATAAGTATTTAGGTCAGGACAGAAATACTTATTTATTTGTATGCAAAAATAATACACATAAATCCAAGGGAAAATAATATTTTTATATATTATTTTTTTTCAATTATATTTCTGTCAAAGAATAATTTACAGCTAACACACACTGTGCCCCTGCATCCACACACTCTGTGTCCCCTCTGCATCCGTGCTGTGCCCCCACTGCATCTGCGCTCTGCCCCCTCTGTATCCCGCCATGGAAAGGCTGAAGAAAAATAAAAACTTACCAATCCTGCGGCGCCCGGGACCCAGCATCCTCCTCTCTCTTGCCGCTTCTCACTGAATATGTTGGGTGTGATGATGTCACGCCTGGCATTCAGTAAGGAGGGAGAAGGATGCTGGGTCCCGGGCATTTTTCTTCTTTTATATATTTTTTTTTTCTTCTTCATCCTGTCCACGGCACCCCTGTGACAGCGCACCGCGGCGCACAGTTTGGGAACCTAGGGTATAGTTTATTCTTTCATACCCCAACTGTCTTTAAAAAAAAAAAGTAAGGGTGATCTTTCCTATGGCAATTTAATACACAATGAACATGTCAACATAAACCACCCTTAGAGTTATCCGTTGCATACAATGATATTCATATACAACAAGTGTAGGCAGCAAGAGGACTTGGTTGCTTAATGGGCAATTAAGGAGCAATTTGCATATTCTACGCAGAATCTTTGGGTCGATGCTTCATCCTTCACTTTTTGGTTCCGTTGTATAATGTTTGTTTTTATAAGTTGGTAAATTATAAGAAGACTTTTACCCCCTTTTGCCATTAAAGTGACCAGTATGTTCTATAATGTAATGTAATTGTATTGTTTTGCTAAATAAACAGTATTACCAGTTACTTCCGTACACACCTAGTTTTGTCTCCTGTACATGCTGCACTGATACTGTGATACCATAATGGTCTACAGTTGTTAGGATTGCATGAAATAACACCTGTAACCTCCCAATGCAACTCTGTAAATGTAAGGTGCAACTCTATTAAGTTACTGAAGGCCCAATGTGAAGACCAGAGAAAGTATGATGTTGCACACCATTGCTTTTACAGTCTATCATGATGCAAAATGTAACCCATGTTAAATATGGAATTTTATGGAATGCTGCAACTTCCATCTAGGCCATTTGACAAAGATTTATAATAACTAATAGACATGAAGCCCCCCTAAAGGAAACATACACTGATCAGCCACAACCTTAAAACCACTGACAAGTGAAGTGAATAACTCATTACAATGGCTCCTGTCAAGGGGTGGGATATATTAGGCAGAAAGTGTTCAGACCGTTCTTGAAGTTGATGTGTTGAAAGCAGGAAAAATGGGCAAGTGTAGGGATCTGAGCGACTTTGAAGAGGACCAAATTGTGCTGACTAGACGACTGGGACAGAGCATCTCCAAAATGACAGGTCTTGTGTATTCTTGGTATGCAGGGGTTAGAACCTACTAAAAGTGGTCCAAGGAAGGACAACTGGTGAAACTCAGCCAGGGTTATGGATGCCCAAGGCTCATTGATGCGCATGTGGAGCGAAGAGTAGCTTGTCTGGTCCAATCCTGCAGAAGAGCCACTGTAGCGCAAATTGTTGAAAAAGTTAATGCTGGCTATTGTAGAAAGATGTCAGAGCACACAGTGCATCACAGCTTGCTGCCTATGGGGCTGTGTAGCCACAGACCTTCAGAGTGCCCATGCTGAGCCACCGCCGAAAGTGCCTACAATGGGCAGGTGAGCACTAGAACTGGACCACAGAACAGTGGAAGAAGTTGGCCTTCTCTGATGAATCACGTTTTCTTGTAGATCATGTGGATGGCCGGGTGCATGTGCGTCATTTACCTGGGGAAGAGATGACACCAGGATGCACTATGGAAAGAAATCAAGCTGGCGTAGGTAGTGTGATGCAATGCTGGGAAACCTTGGGTCCTGGCATTCATGTGGATGTTACTTTGACACATACCACCTACCTAAACATTTTTTGCAGACCAAGTATACCCCTTCATATCTATGGTATTCCCTGATGGCAGTGGCCTCTTTCATCAGGATAATGCGCCCTGCCACACTGCAGAAAATGTTGAGGAATGAATGGTTTGAAGAGACAGTGTTCAAGATGTTGACCTGGCCGCTAAATTCTCAATTTGATCAAGCATCTGTGGGATGTGCTGGAAAAACAAGCCTGAGCCATGGAGGCCTGACTTTGCAAATTACAGTACTTAAAGGATCTGCTGCTAACGTCTTGGTGCCAGATACCACTGGACACATTCGGAGGTCTTGAGTCCATGTCTCAACGGGTCAGAGCTCTATTAGTGACACAAGAGGGACCTACACAATATTAGACAGGTGATTTTAATGTTGTGGCTGATTGTTGTATATGCTCTTTGTAAGTAGGTAACACAATGCTACTTCACAAGTGCTCCAATGTAAAGCAGCCCCGCCGCTACCTAAAGTACCACCTGCCTTTTAACAATACTATAAACAAGAGTAAAGTACTGGCATTGGCACTGCACAATATCATGAGAAGTACACAGAAAACTAGTCAATACATATATTCATGTAATACACAATGATTCCCTAATAATAAAACATCAATTTCTGTTTATGTGGTTATCCAGTACAATCCTTCCTTCCTTCATTCTTGCTTGTGTGCTCATAAAAAGAAATATTATACAAAGTTATTCTTTGGATAAGATGGCATGAAGATTAGTGATCTACCACTATTGTATAATGCAAAATTACTTCACTATTTTTCCGTAAGTGTGATAAATTACAAAGGGAAAACCAATACCACAGTGCAAAATAAAAATCTGTTGTATTTGCTCTTACATGGTATTGATAGCGAGAAATCTTAAAGTAATTAATGTGTCTCTATATATTTGCATTCACATAGATAATAGGAAGAGAACACATTGAAGAGAACGGAAAGTGCAGGGGACAACCAAAAAAAAAGATAAAGAAAACTCCAATAGTGGTAGACGTAGAGAGGTTGAAAACAGGACATTCAGTAGGAGTGCACAAAGGGGAGAGATTTGTAAAGCATAAAAAATACATTGAGAGTAATAGTACAGAACAGAGGTGGAGAGAGCAAAAACATTACCCTGAAACACCCCATTAGTGGTCGGGGACTAGAATTGATCAGACTGTAGCTAAAGCCTCAATCAATGTAGCTCTGAGAGAAAATGTTTTCAATATATATACCAGATGGCATCTTGTACCTTCTCTGACCTCTGCTGGAGAAATTTTTGTAACACTGTAACATTCATATCTGATGGAAATGTCCTCTAATAACCCATTTATGGGGGATGGTCATCAACTTAATCTACCAAATGAGGGAATTTCAGTTACCTGTAGACCCTGTGGTATTGCTCCTCAATAAGCCAATTAAATCACCAAGCACGGGGACAAGCTCATCACCCACATACGCATCCGAAATTCTTAACACAATAGAATGGAAGAAGCAGGATACGCTGAATAAAAATATCTTGTTAAATCGTATATGGTTTGTCTCTGTGGAGTATCTATGCAGCTTATCTGCCTTTCACAAGATTTGAAGCCTTTGGTACCACTGCAAAAACTCCCTTCTGGGGAACCCTATAAATACTCATAGTCTCGGGTGTCCTCTCTGCCAATCCCCCTCTTCCCTCCTTTCTCCCTTCTCACAACTGCCATCAACCTTCCCCTGCCCCTCTCACCCATAACCCCAAACTCACTTAAAACCAAATAAAATTGACAAACATGTTGGTAACTGAGGGAACTTGTTAACCTTCACTTCCCCTCAGCGCTCTGAACCCAAGCATTTTAGTAACCATTTACCAGGATATTAATTTCTTGTGTACCTATTGTGTTCTTTTTAATTGAAAATTTGCTGCTATGAAAAAATATAGTACCTTGATTTCACCACCAAAGCCATTGCATCTTTGCACTGGTTCTTACAACCCTGTTGCGACTCCTGTGATTGAGAACATTGTGAATTAACTCCTTTGCTGGCTGAGAACATTGTTGGAAAGAGCACCGTTTTGAGAAGGAACTGTTCAAAACAGTGAATTATAACTCCATAAATAACCCACTCCCCCAATAAAGTTCAAGTCTCCTCGGACATCAGTTTATGTGTAGAAAAGGAAGTTAATAAACCTGATTACAGATCTTTTGACAATGCTTGTGGATCGTAAAGAGAATTAAAGATGAGCCCATATTAAGCTGTTGATGGTACAAAATGTATACCTGATCCCATAATCTGCCCATGCACACTACAATGGTTTTGTTTCATTCTTACAGATGTTTGTCAGATTGAGAAGTAGTATGTTTGCACGGCATGATCATAACTGCTTTGGTCATGGCATTATTATAATGAGATATAATCATTGCATGTTCATAATTATGTCATCATAGGATAACACGAATATGTTTTGATGGGTTGGCATGATTATGTTGAGCTTAAGTGGCATGGTCATTGTAGTGCATATTTGTTCATCATAGTTAGATGCATGTCCTCTGTGGGCTGGCCACACCCCTCTGGGAGCATACATGCTATTTCAGTGGCCCATACCACTGCATTCCCCGATTGGGCCCTTCATGTCCCAGTCCGACACTGTTCTACTTTTATTCGGATAGTCTCTGCAGACATCCAGATATTAGTAACCACAAGTTTTTTTTCAAAGTGGCGCTTTACAAGGCTGTGGACCACCTTGTAAAGTACTTTATTGAAATGTGTTGGTGGTTAATACCTGGATATCTGCAGAGACCCTGTCCAAATAAGAGAGTACAATTTACTCAATAAAAAGTGGATTTGTGGTGCCCCAAAACCCTGTTAAATAGCACAGAGGAAGTACATAAACGCTTTTGAAATGCAGAGCTACAAGGGGTTAAAAGAGGCTGAGAAAGACACAGTGGGAATGACAGTTGACAGTTGAACTGAAGAGGCGTGTCCAGGATGATGTGCAGGAAGGAGGAGTTTGTGTCATAGCAACAAGTCCACTGAGTTTGGTGATAACTCTGAACTCCCAGAAGGCAGTGGGGAGAGGAAAGTTCTAGACTTCTGAGGGAGAGAGATGAGGTTTATGAGTGACAAGAAGACAGACCGAGAGATAAGAAATCTGAGTTGAATCTTTCCATGTAGCTGCTCACTACCTTAGGAACAGGCTGAGAGAGATAAGAGGTATTACTGCTGGAAGTCGATCATATGAAGGAACTCTAGTTGAAAGTACAGTAGGTCTGCAAATCACCTTTGTCACAGATTCCTCCACTTGCTTTCCTCCATGCTGACAGATTTAATGTACTACAAATTCCTGTGCACAGGTCAGCCCAGGACTGAGTGTAAAATATGGTAATGTCAGTGCTTTTTTTGTAAAAGGTGCCGGAACTCACATCTTATTAATCTTTTATGAAAAAAAATAAAAAATTATATATATATATATATATATATATATATTTATATATATATATAAATTTACCCCCTTCCTTGCCCCTCACACACTTGACAATTGTAAAATAAAAATAATAACTCCTACCTCCTCCTGGTTGGCTGGCAAGGCTGCAGTCCAGATGTCTGATGGAGTAAACGCAGGATATCTAGAGGGGAGGCCCCATATGTTAATTTAATAAAACAAACATAACAACTGGACATCACTCACCTGTTACACACTGACATGTCCCCTGCTGCGGCTGCCTACCAACTTTTCTCACATATGGCTGCTAGCTATTCTCACCCCTATTCTGCACCCTGGTTTTTTTGTGGCCCTCTCTTTCCACCTCCCTCCTTTTTCTGTAGCCCTCTTTCTGCTCCCCTTCTTTATTCTGTAGCCCTCTTTCTGCTCCCCCTTTATTCTGTAGCCTTCTTTCTGCTCCCCCTTTATTCTGTAGCCTTCTTTCTGCTCCCCCTCTATTCTGTAGCCTTCTTTCTGCTCCCCCTTTATTCTGTAGCCTTCTTTCTGCTCCCCCTCTATTCTGTAGCCTTTTTTCTGCTCCCCCTTTATTCTGTAGCCTTCTTTCTGCTCCCCCTCTATTCTGTAGCCTTCTTTCTGCTCCCCCTCTATTGTGTAGCCTTCTTTCTGCTCCCCCTTTATTCTGTAGCCTTCTTTCTGCTCCCCCTCTTTTCTGTAGCCTTCTTTCTGCTCCCCCTTTATTCTGTAGCCTTCTTTCTGCTCCCCCTCTATTCTGTAGCCTTTTTTCTGCTCCCTCTTTATTCTGTAGCCTTCTTTCTGCTCCCCCTCTATTCTGTAGCCTTCTTTCTGCTCCCCCTTTATTCTGTAGCCTTCTTTCTGCTCCCCCTCTATTCTGTAGCCTTCTTTCTGCTCCCCCTCTATTCTGTAGCCTTCTTTCTGCTCCCCCTCTATTCTGTAGCCTTCTTTCTGCTCCCCCTCTATTCTGTAGCCTTCTTTCTGCTCCCCCTCTATTCTGTAGCCTTCTTTCTGCTCCCCCTCTATTCTGTAGCCTTCTTTCTGCTCCCCCTCTATTCTGTAGCCTTCTTTCTGCTCCCCCTTTATTCTGTAGCCTTCTTTCTGCTCCCCCTCTATTCTGTAGCCTTTTTTCTGCTCCCCCTTTATTCTGTAGCCTTCTTTCTGCTCCCCCTCTATTCTGTAGCCTTCTTTCTGCTCCCCCTCTATTCTGTAGCCTTCTTTCTGCTCCCCCTTTATTCTGTAGCCTTCTTTCTGCTCCCCCTCTATTCTGTAGCCTTCTTTCTGCTCCCCCTTTATTCTGTAGCCTTCTTTCTGCTCCCCCTCTATTCTGTAGCCTTTTTTCTGCTCCCCCTTTATTCTGTAGCCTTCTTTCTGCTCCCCCTCTATTCTGTAGCCTTCTTTCTGCTCCCCCTCTATTCTGTAGCCTTCTTTCTGCTCCCCCTCTATTCTGTAGCCTTTTTTCTGCTCCCTCTTTATTCTGTAGCCTTCTTTCTGCTCCCCCTCTATTCTGTAGCCTTCTTTCTGCTCCCCCTTTATTCTGTAGCCTTCTTTCTGCTCCCCCTTTATTCTGTAGCCTTCTTTCTGCTCCCCCTCTATTCTGTAGCCTTCTTTCTGCTCCCCCTCTATTCTGTAGCCTTCTTTCTGCTCCCCCTCTATTCTGTAGCCTTCTTTCTGCTCCCCCTTTATTCTGTAGCCTTCTTTCTGCTCCCCCTCTATTCTGTAGCCTTTTTTCTGCTCCCCCTTTATTCTGTAGCCTTCTTTCTGCTCCCCCTCTATTCTGTAGCCTTCTTTCTGCTCCCCCTCTATTCTGTAGCCTTCTTTCTGCTCCCCCTTTATTCTGTAGCCTTCTTTCTGCTCCCCCTCTATTCTGTAGCCTTCTTTCTGCTCCCCCTTTATTCTGTAGCCTTCTTTCTGCTCCCCCTCTATTCTGTAGCCTTCTTTCTGCTCCCTCTTTATTCTGTAGCCTTCTTTCTGCTCCCCCTCTATTCTGTAGCCTTCTTTCTGCTCCCCCTTTATTCTGTAGCCTTCTTTCTGCTCCCCCTTTATTCTGTAGCCTTCTTTCTGCTCCCCCTCTATTCTGTAGCCTTCTTTCTGCTCCCCCTTTATTCTGTAGCCTTCTTTCTGCTCCCCCTCTATTCTGTAGCCTTCTTTCTGCTCCCCCTTTATTCTGTAGCCTTCTTTCTGCTCCCCCTCTATTCTGTAGCCTTCTTTCTGCTCCCCCTTTATTCTGTAGCCTTCTTTCTGCTCCCCCTCTATTCTGTAGCATTCTTTCTGCTCCCCCTTTATTCTGTAGCCTTCTTTCTGCTCCCCCTCTATTCTGTAGCCTTCTTTCTGCTCCCCCTTTATTCTGTAGCCTTCTTTCTGCTCCCCCTCTATTCTGTAGCCTTCTTTCTGCTCCCCCTTTATTCTGTAGCCTTCTTTCTGCTCCCCCTTTATTCTGTAGCCTTCTTTCTGCTCCCCCTCTATTCTATAGCCTTCTTCTACTTTCGCCCCTTCCCGCTTTCTGTAGTCAGTATTACTTACCTTCTTTGCATACTTCTTTTCACTCTTCTTAGTTCGATCGCTGCTCCTCCCGCTGCCCTGCTTCCGGCCGACGGAAGCAGGACACACACACACACACACACAGATGCGGTGCTGCACTGTAGCAGCACCGCAGAGTAAAAAAAAAAGGTGCCGGAACGCCGTTCCCATCAATCAATGGGAAAAAAAGCACTGGGTAACGTTACCAGGGATAATATTGGTGCACCAAATGTTTTAGTTGAATGTTAATGTTAAGTGATTTACCTAAAAATTGATTTATTGCTATTGAATATGTTAAATGCTATTGTGCTCTATGTTGATCAAATTAATATTTTGTCATTACCATTGAGTTGAAGGGGTCAGTGGCGCGATGGCTTACCAAAACTATCTATACCGCATTATTAATAAACCCAAGTTATTTGACCAATCCTTGTCCCTTTCATTGAAGTATTTATCTCCTGACCACCGGATATCCGAACAAAAAAAGAACCTGACTCGTGTCTGGAGGACAAGGTAAGGGAAGGAAATCCCATCAGTACTCGGCCACCACAGATTCATCCCGGGATTTCATCAAAATAAGACTCTCCTCATTCAGGGTTTTACGAATCAATAAATATTTATTCATATATTTATTTACTATGTAAGCACAATCAAAATAGGTGACAAATTTTTTGGATAGTGTTTTGCACTGCGGTATTGGTTTTCACTTTATTACAATTACTGTATAACAGCGCAATAATTCCATGCTAGATCACAGTTTCTAGTAGATCACTAATCTTCATTACAACTTATCCAAACTAGTGCACTATAGATTTTTTATTATCTTTATATCATCATACTAGTCACAACCCTACTCTTGTTTATACTATTTGTAGAAAGGATTTATTTTGTCATTATTTTTTTCAGTAATGTCCAGTTTGAATAGAGCACATGAAATATCTATACATTAGCATTTTAATGTGAGTATGCATCTATACTATTTGCAGAACAAAGTAGATTAAATACAATCCATATACTTCAGTGGAAAGGCCCCCCTATTGGCTGAGTTATAATAGAAAATGTATATTGTTCTGTTAAAAAAAAAAAAAGTCTCGAACATGGAAATACCATTGTTTAACTCATTCAAAACAGTCCGAAATGCATTTTTTATAGATGGTTCCATTTAATGGCCTTCCAAAATCAACTACTCATGACATAATTTTAATGTGCTGCATAAAATGAAATATAATTGAAAGATGTGTGCCGTGTTTTTATGGTGCATAGGAATGGCAGCTGCATACCTGGAGCCAGGCTGCCAATGACAGAGATATGATCAGCAACCATTACGAATGGCTCCTAACCAGACAATCATTTCTGCACAGCATTCAGTAGACGAGAGAGCTACTGGTCCTAAAAAGAACCAGATTACATTACAAAGTAAATAACACAAAACTATTTGTTTCATCTGGAACTGGAACTGGTAGGTCACCTCCAGATCTAGCAAACAATTTCTGTAAAAATAAAAATATATTAGTAGCGACCTTGAAAGTCTATTTTGACCTTCTTGAGGACACTAATAATACATTATAAAGGTTTTTTTTCCTTTTTTCTAACCCAATTAACTTTCTCTAAATTAGTGAAGCTTCTTAATATTATGTAACAAAATAAACAAGAGAAATATAAGAACATATTTAATTCCAAATATCTAGCTGTGCACTAATTGCTTAAAATAATCAAAAGTATAAAATCACTTTTTTCATCTGATTTACATTTTATAAACATAAAAATAAGAGTATGTAAATGGCAAAAACATTATCTGTAATGAAAAAGTCAATATTAAATCCACTCTGTACCTTAACAAACAAAAAAAGTGATTATTGTTTGACCAGAAAATAGCAAAAATGTTTTTGCTATTTTCTGGTTGAACGATATGAGTAGGTGTCTGGTCATTAAGTGGTTTCAAATTATCCCTGGTCATTAAGAGGTTAAGGGAGTATATAATCGGCCTTTTGTTAACAGACAGTGCTGCTTTTGGCAGCAATTGGTAAAGGAGAAGTTTGAAGGGGGTGAGGGGTTGTTTTTTTTTTTTATCAGTGAAGACTTTATATGTTTGTGAGTTGGCGATAAAATGATGTGATTGGTGGATATGGCTGCTAACCAATCCCATGTCCAATTTTCCATTCTTCCCTCAAGCTTCTTCCAGGCTCATCAATGTCAATGCCATCTACTGGATTTTAACAGAAGCAAATTATATACCATTTGTTTGCTGGCAGCACAATGCACTGGTTACCATTAAAGCTATGTATTTTTTTTCCAATGTAATGGTCTACAAGATTTAATTTTGCATAGTACATGAGAATCTTTCTTCTTTATGATAGTTTTCTTTTAATAGAACTGCAATCTGTTCATTCTTGCAAAGACACAGCTGCTTTATTATGAAGATGCTTTTGAGGTTCCTATTACCCAAAAACG